>NC_043008.1:2806830-2846830 GCF_006345805.1 Octopus sinensis | reverse complement strand
TACCTTTCGAGCCAACGCTCTGCAACAGAAAAGAATAGGAGGAAATTAACAGAGAGAGAAATAAAAAAAGACGCATATAATCATATATACATGCTTAAGTAACAATGTATGTATGCATATATATATAATCATATAAGTGTATGTATGTATCTTTTTTATGTGTGTGAGCGTGTATGTACGTAAAATTCTAGTGATCAACTTAAAGAGCTAATGCGTATGGAGTGGTGACACAGAAGGATTAGATTATGAAAGCCTGGAGATGGGTCGAATATAATTAACACCCACATGTGTCTCTCAACAATTTCTTCCCTCAAATCAACAGGCAATATCGGAACATGCATTAAATGGAGTTTTCCAACTTTTCGATATCGATTTCACAATGGAATTACTGCATTAATCCTTCTTCACATTTCATAGTAAGGAATTGTTTAAATTTCCTACCTTTGATGTAAGGAGGTCTTTCCTTTTATGAATATTTGAGAATTTTCCAATTTCTCGTAAAGGCATCTTCATCTTCCATAATTACGTGTAGTTAGTTTCTTAAATGCTTCCGAATGAAAGAAAAAGAAAAAGAAAATAATGCTTTTCAGTTTCCCTTTGACATATTGTTTTTGTACTTGTTCTTTATCAAATATTTTCTGGCCAATTTCAACTTTTTGTTACCTTGAACATTTTTCTTACTGTCAGTAATAAGAATATTATTAATATCATTCATTATAAATAATTCTCTGAGATATATTTTTAATGCAAATTCATCACGAGGCTCATCTACAATAGCTTTAGGCAAGTATGAAGATGGTGACGTATATATATATATATATATATATATATGAAATTGTGTGTGTATGTGTAAGAGAAGAGAGAAATGCAAATGCATGTCATTATAAACCGCTGTTTTATGTAGGTTTATTCGTATGTTATGATCCAGTTATACGGACGTTGACATAGACACATACACACGCACACACGCTTGCATGTGAGGCGATGAAGAGTCACTGGTTTAATCGCAAGAGCGTAGGTTGTGTTACACTGACGACATTAGGTATAAAACTAGGGTAAATTTTAAGGTGTGTGGGTGCAGTTCCGAATGGGCATCATGGACCTGCCACGACTTGTTTGACTTTCAATACGTTACCTCACATATTCCCGCAGGTGTAAGTATTTTGCAGAGTGAAGAAAATCAGTAGCTTATCCACTGCACAAATTTGCTCTTTTCTTTGATTCATTGGCTAGAACTTTCGAAAAGTTTCCATTTTCCAATCATATTTTACTTTTATGTAAATCAATGTAGAATTTGTAGGAATTAACACGTAAATATAAATAAAAATGCATGTTAGAAGGAATAATGAAAAAAAAAAACCGGATGGATTAGATTAACGTTCAAACTCATTCCTGGAATATTGTTATACAGTTATTGGGTGTTAATATTGTATAGTAGAAAGGTGACGAGCTGGCAGGATGGTTAATATGCCAGACTGCGCACACCAGCATTTCTTGTAGCTTATGATCTAAGTTCAAATTTCACTGGGATCTAATATGCCTTCCATGTTTCTGGATTAATGAAATATGTACCTGTCAGCACTGGCGTCATTGTGATCGAGTATCCCCTCCCCCAGATTTTAGGCCTTGTGCTTATAATAGAGAACAATATCAGCAACCCCATAGGCGGTGAGCTGGTATAATGTTTAGCGCTGCAATTTCTCTCGGCTTTATATTCACAGTACAAATTACGCTGTGGTTGAATTTACCTTTCAATATTTCGAGATCGATATAATAAGAACCATTTGAGCACTGGGGTCAATGAAATGGGCATACTGTCTTCAGAGAACTTCTGCCAAAATTTGAAACCAATATTATCGAATACACTTAAGTATATATTTCATGTACAACTTGTTATATCAGATTAAGTAACTCAACGTATTTACTGTACAAGAAATCAATATTTCTAATATGTACACTAGGTATCAACCACTATCGGAAAATGTAAAACGTGTCTCAAAGGTCAATGTTCCTTCTTGTCTATGTACAGATCCTTACTTGCATGTCAGTATTATAAATGTTACGTCATTTGCGTTACTCTTCTGTGTATACATTACCTCATATAAGATTTTATTTGGAGAGTGTACATGGATGGCTGGACCTAGATTAGTAACCATGCAACAGTCTGTTTAGAAACAAACACACCTTATCAGCATACATTTAGGTTCCAGAGAAAGACCCAACTAATTCTCATATACAAACAGTTACATGGCAAATGGGGTGTAAATTGGAATAGTACAAATATTTTTGTCTCTAAAATGAGGTTAATGGTGTGAAAAATTATAATCGTATTAGCAAGAACTCATCTCACATATTTAGGAGTATTTATATTTGCATCATTCAATTGGCATCGACATCAAACCTTTTTTTTTAATTACTATTTCCGATTGATTAGAATCCGTGTGTTTATATTAGAATTACATTAACTAATTTACAAATACATTAATTGATTTACAAATATAAAATCAATTTTCTACGAAGGGTGTATATAAGAATCAATTAATGTAAATATTTTGTTATTATATTCCGTGTTTGTTCAAGATTTATACATACATACATACATAAATATACATATATACATATGTATATATATACACAAATATAGACACACTCACACACACACACAGATATACATGTATATCTACGTAAATATATATGGCTATATATATATATATATATATATATATATATATATATATATATATATATATATATATTATATATATATATATATATATATATATATATATTTATATATTTATATTTATATTTATATTTATGTATTGCTGGTTTTCAACTTCAGCTTGGAAATTTGGAGTAAGCGAGCGTATCTTAATCGGCTGATCCAATTTACTTACGCTGAATTTCTGCGTAAACACAACGAGCAAGACGAAACAAATACAATATTTCGAAACAATAGCCGAGATGGAACCCTGAAATGACAAACAATTTACCATTGTCTTTAGTGAAATACATGTTAAAGATGAATAAAGTGAAGTAATATTGTTGTAAAAATCAGTTCAATGTTGTTGCTTCATCAGTAACTCAGTGATGCATTCATTGAGTTTTATTTATTTATATTTTGCTGAAGTTTCAGCTCATAGTTGCAGCCATGCGGATGCAGCGCCGTTATAAATAAATCTCTATAAAACTTCGCCGTAATAAGCCAATCTCTATAAATCTTCGCTAATTTTTTGGAGAATTTAAATAAATATATGGATTAAACTATTAACTCTTACTGAAGACTTTAGACGAGGGACATTGGAATATATTTGACCGATATAATATAATGAGGGGAAATACAGAAGGTTCATTCTTGAGGCAAAGAACGTGAAACTTGAAGGGGTTTAATGAACTGTTACTTCGTATGAGTTAATCTTATGTCACATTACTATGTCGCATGAATGGAATATTAAATACTCCTTTCTATTAAAGGCAGAAGGTCTGGAAATTTGGAGGAAGGGTCTATACCATTATGTCGTTCCTAATATTTCATTGGTACTTATATTTATAGACACCGAAAAAATGTAAGGCAAAGTCGACCTCGGTAGAATTTGAACTCCGGACGTAGCTACAGCCGAAATATTGCTAATAATCTTGCCGGGCGCGAATATGAATAGCAAATAATCATTTCTACTATAAGTTCAAACCCTGAAATTTGGAGGAGAAGGAGGAGGAGGAGGAAGTGGAAGTCAATGACATGGACTTGAGTTACACAAATCTTTTATCGACCCCGAAAGGGTGAAAGGGAAAGTCGACCACATGAAACGTGAACTCAGTATGCCGTCGTGCTAAAGATTCTGCCAGCTCCCTGCCTTTATGAAAATCCTTTTTAATTATACTCTAGGCACAAAGCCCATAAATTTGTGGGGAGGGCCATCTCGATTAATACGCAACTGGTACTTAATTTATCGACGCCGAAAGGATGAGAGGCAAAGTCGGCCTCGGCGGAATTTGAAACCAGAACGTAAAGACAGACGAAATACCGCTAAGCATTTCTGTCAGTTCGCCGCCTTTGAGTAAACAAATATAGTATTAGTGGATAGCTTAGGGTGATCCTTGGTGTAGCGGATTCATATAAGCATTAACGCGCTGTTGAAAAGCTACATTAAATGAACGGTTCAAAATATTTTACTGTTCAGAATTTACAATGTGAATAATTCTAATATTCCTCTTTTGGTCATTATAAACAGCCAGTGAAACCGAAGTGAGAAAAATGACAACATATAACGAACCATGTGTATCAATTTCCATACACATACAATCCACTGGGATGGTGATAGGTCTCAATCCTTTAAGAGTAAATGTATCCATGGAATAAACATATATCGTAATTCATGCAGTTTTTCTCATAAGTCACATGACCGATTATTCCTGATGTATCCAAGATATAATGTAGAGATATAAATGTATATGTAGGTTTCAACAAAACATGTATATACACAAACGTATATTCATACACGCGCAGGTAACATATATTGTTATGTATCTGTGCGTATATGTTTCAACGTCGGTACCGGTCTTTGTTGTATATATTCAGAAATCGTTTCTAATAATGTAATGTGTAGAAAATAAATGAGTGGTGTCAACAATGGAGAAAACATTGGTAAAGGCTTCTTTAAAAAGTATTTTTCCACCTGCAAAATAAAAGTATGTGAATGCACCTACGCAGACTCGATATCATTTTCTTTTGTATGTTTTAAAACTCATATGTTCAAACGAATATTATTATTTTTATTTATCAACTTGTAAACAATTTGCTTCTGTTTACTTCAAATATTTACTTTTTAATTTCCACAGATCGTTTCTTCGTCTTAAAATTTCGAAGGTTTTTCATGATTTTTATCTACATATACGTAAAATGTAGCCTAGAAAGTCGAACGTCATCATATCCACAAATATTGTCAAATATATTAGGTTGTCAAGTATGAAATTTGTAGTAAGGTATATGGTAAACTTTGACAGCGGGTCATTTTGCGCCATTATTATATTTTGACAATCTTTATCTTTTGTTAGATAGCTGACACATATATTTGTTTATTCTAACTCATTTTACGTTTTATAAAACTTTTATAAATCTTCTTTTGCCATTTTTGTTTAGAGATAGATAAGTCGGAAATTCGTACAGCTTTGAAATATGAGTTCTTTCTTGGAAATACAGCATCACACACAGCTCGGAATATTAATGGAGTATTTCATTCTAATGTTCTTACACAGCAGACGGTATCACATTGCAAAATTTCGTTCTGGTAACTTTGATCACACAAATGAGCAACGCGGTCGACGAGAAACAAAGATGGATCATGACGAACTGAAAGCCACCGTAGAGTCAGATCTATCTCAAAATGCCCATGAATTATCATTGTTGTGTAGCAAGCAAACAATATTGACTCACCTAGTTTAAATTGGTAAAGTGAATATTTTGGATAAGTGGGTTTCACATGAATTCAATGAAAATCAGAACTCATCAATCACCGCCGAAGTATACAGCAACCTGGACCAAATGATGGAGAAACTTACAAAAACAGCCTAGAATAGTCAAAAGCTCCACTCCTATTTTATTGCAAGACAACGCCAGGGCACACATCGCAAGAATGACATTGACGAAACAACGGCAGTTGGAGTTGGAAGTTCTCCATCATCCACCATACTCATCTGATCTTGTCCCCACTTACTAACACTTCTTCCAGAATTTGGATAAATTTTTGATACGGAAAAAATTAAATTCCGTCGATGCTGTAAAACAGACCTTCCAAGAATTTATTGACTCTAGATTGCCAGGCTTTTACAATCTCGGGCTAGACAAGCTACCGCTGATATGGAAAAGTGTATTGCCAATATGGATGCATACTTTGATGAATAAAACTATTCCTTGTATTTATAAAACATTAGCAAATTTTTTTCTTTCAATAAGTTTCATACTTGACGACACAATAGAAATGAACGCGAGAAGACCAAATAACAACGGATAAAAGGAAAGCATTTTTTCTGTATTTCAAACTAAGCATATCGAGGTATAGAGTACCTGATATACATACATGCATAGATATATACATAGATACATGCTCACACATGCACACACACACACGCACGCATACATACGCACATAGAATCATATTGTTGACCACATTGCGTTGGCAAATACAAGGTGTATACCTAAATTTAAAATTGTCACATACACATGCACGCATGTACACAAACACGCACACATAACATACAGTGAAAATGTGAGTATAGGAGATTTTCCTCATGCTAAACAGGAAAACAATAGGGAGAAGGTCACTGGTTTCGGTCATTTGAGACAAGATTTTCCCGGTGGAATGAAATGAAGAAAATTTAAATTAAGTTTCGTAAGAATTTTTCTGCAAGTTCATGTATTTTAATCAAAATATCACATGCTGTTTTATTCCATCTTCTTAATAGGGCACCGTGTATTATTTCTTATTTATGAAATTCCGGAATTGATATAAAATTTTAATTAAAATCATTTTCATTTTTATTTACATTTTATTCCAGCATCGTATTAAACTGGCGAAACTGGTTCACATATTTTTCTCTCTCTCTTTCTCTCTCTGAATTCTACAAGAAAATTCTCAAGAAACGCTGAATTTTCTTTATCTCTATATATTAGTTACAAAAATTTGGTACAAGACCAGTAACATCATAAGTGGGGAGAAGTCAATTTCATCGACCCCAGTTCTCAATGGAACTTGTTTTACCGAACCCGAAGGGATTAAAGTCAAGCCCAATTTCGGCGCCATTTCATGTCTGAGGGTAAAGATGGTCGAAATGTTTCCAAGCATTTTACCACTTATTATTTTAGCTGTTCGCTTTTCTTATCTTTACAACATTTATGCGCAATATCTGAGCTTATTACATATGCATGTATGTATGTATGGAAAGGTGCGTTCATGTATGAATATATGTATGTATGCGAGCATGTATGTATGTATGCTATTGATCGTAGCAGGCGGAGAAGGATTGTGCATGAGGGGACAGCCACGTTTGAGAAATCTCCAGTTGCACATGAGAAAGTAAGGAGGGATGTCAGGAAGGGCATCGCTGTTACACTTCCAGAAGGGAAGGGTCTTCCTTTGATTCTGACCTGCAATGTCCGTGCAAGACCCTGCCTCAGTAAAGCTGGACTCATGAGTCGTCTTCGTAGTCATAAAACAAGACAGATGAGTGACAATCTAGTAACTGGTGGTGGTGTAACACACCATACTAATCATATCTGTCGGGCATGTGGAAGAGAGTGTAATTCGGCAGGAGGACTTAAATGACATGCAAAGGTACATGAAACCCAGTTACAACTACAGCCGGCTATAACCAGTAAAGGTCTTAGTTGCCAATTTTGTACAAGACATTGTAGATCTTTAGCTGGGCTATAAAGTCACATTCGATCACAGCACCAGTAACAGTTAAGCTTCGTGCAATGGCATACTCGATAACGAGGGGGCAGCCATCATATATATATATATATATATATATATATATATAATCGAGGGTATGAGAGGTGTTGGTGCCAAGTAGACCCAAAGGTGTCAGGTAATCCTGAGTAACTGCTTTCGACAGATGGTTGAGCTTCAGGTTCGATGATGACACGAATGAGGAGTCCAACGTAGGTCGTATATTAGCATGCATATTCTCTTATATATTTCATTACAATGAATGTGGCCATGCTGGAGCACCTGAGATTAAAAAATCCAAGGCTATGAATGTTTTTAGAACGTAAAATTTTTATAAAGAGAATATATTACAGCTGTTTCCCGGATGTTTTATATATCCTTTCAGCAGAGTCGGTGTGAGAGAAGGTTTAAGTAATAGTTATTATAGAGAAGACATGAAATACAGAGTGAAGTGGGGGAATGAAAACAGACGTGAAATATGGAAGGATGTTTTATGTGCAGTTCCAATACTTGAAATACGTAAGGATATTGTATTAGCAATATATAATGAAAACTGAAAACTGGCCAATCATATAAAGATTAGAATTTGTGCATGCTATTTCAAGATAATGCTTCAAATATCGTCTTTCGTCTGATACGTAATCAAATCGTCACGTTTAAGCCACAGCCATGAGTGCGACGTGCAATTTTGTGCAACAAAAATCCATCACACGCTATTGGATTGAGATTTGAATAATCTGGTATTCGTGCTGCAGAAACCGATGAAATTCTTATACGTACCAAGACACAGACCAATATTTCACTTATTTGGCAAATTTTATGTATTAAAAGATGATTCTCAGACTATACATTTACGAAAGCTAATATACAGAGTAATAAAGGTCAGCTAGGTTGTTGAAAATGTTATATCGAACGAGAAAGGAAGGAATATTGATATAAGCAGAGAATAAACATTAACCGATTTCGGAAATTTGTAATTTAGCGAATGCGAAATTACACCAAGTTCAAATACTAAAAATATTCATCATACTGATGTCAAAGTTTGGCTCAAAGCCAGCAGTTTCGGTGTAAGGATTAAGTCGATTAACAGCGAAATGAGGGAGGGCGAAGTCGACTCGGGCGGAACTTTAACTCAGAACGTAAAGGTAGACGAAACGCTAAATATTCTGCCGAATGGCCGCATTAAGAATAGAAATAATATTTATAATAACAACATTAATAGTAATAATGGTGATAGTAGTGATAATTACGATGATGATGATGATGAGGATGAGGATGATGATGTAGATACCAATATAACTCATCAATGGTGTCCTGATGCTAGACTTAAATCCCAAACAGTAGGTTAGCTCAAGAATAGAGCTGTTCTTGCCTTCCGATTTTGTCGTGCAGCAAGGGAAGGATTTTGCAACCTCTTCGCTGGATCATTACTATAGCCTCGAATGAATATTTTAACCCAATGATCGACTTAGCACTCTTGCCACCCTAATCTACCTACATATACGGAAGAAAGGAGCACCCTCCCTCTGTTGTCATCCTTCTCTTGAAAAGTTGTATGAATTTATTAATGCGATTTTGGCCTGATATAAAATACATGACTTTAAACTTTTGAAATGAAATAACAATCTTAACTTCGAAGGGGAGTTGTCGTTGTGGCCTCACGGGTACTGATTGATGGCTCGCCGGATGATTTCGGCCCACATCCAGTATCATTGACATTGACTTATTGTAGCTTCCATGACTGTTGGTTTTGTTTCGAAGAAGTAATCTTCCCTTTTCCTTGCCATGAATCCGCAAAAGAGAAGAATATTCTGACGAGTGGCAAATCCTTCGTCGTAACGAAAATCTGATAACCTCATTGACGTCCACAGTTCTTTTTGTTTGAGGCTGCAATTCAATCCTATAATCTGCCTCTTCTTTTCTTACAAGACCATTTCTGTTGTTGCTCCAAATGAGGATGTAGATTTTTCATTCCGGATTTATATTACGCAACGTCGAATATATATGGGAATCAGCACAAATTGCTGGCTGGCACATGTCTTTGCAGCATTCCTCCGAGTTTACTGTTGTAGTTGTAACTGGTGTTGTTTCTTGTTGTTGTTGCTATTGCAACTGCAACACACGAGCCAAAAGATATTCCATAATCTTTTCTTTGGTTTTGAACCACAAAAAAATTAACGTCTTACGTAAGCTTTGAATATTTGGTGGCGACTTTTATATCCTGCGACGGGTTGGTATATATATAAGATTTAGTAGCAGAGGTTTAATTGATGTGTTAAGAGGACCTATTTCACGCGACTACCAAAACTCTATTTCCGCTACTACTCTTTATAAGAATTCGGCTAGTCCATTATTCCACTCCCCACGAGGTATCGATGACTCTCGCCACAACAGTAATAGTATTGGTGTCAAGAAGACCCAAAGGTGTCAGGTAATCCCGAGTTAGTGCTATGGACTGATGGTTAAGCTGCAGATTCGATGTTGATACGAATGAGAAGTCCAACGTAGGTCGTAGGTCCTCCCTCCTTTTACGCAACAAGTATGACCCGTTTCTCGACTGGATTGTGACTTGCGATGAGAAGTGGATTCTTTACGACAACTGACGACGCTCAGCTCAGTGGTTGGACGCCGACGAAGTTCCAGGGCACGTCCCAAAGCCAAAATTGCACCCAAAAAGGTCATGGTGACTGTTGTCAACATCCGATGGCCGACCACTACGCTTATCGTCTTCCAGACTATCGTCACCACTACGAAATTTCTTGAACCACCATTGTGCTGTACGTTCATGAGCGGTTCCTGGGCTAAACGCATTGTTAATATCACGAGCTGTTTCAGTATCTTTTCGGTCAAGTTTGAACTGAAATAACAAAATTGTGCGAATTTACTTTTTGTCCATGTTTTATTCAATGTTCCAGAAAATTGTCCTAAATATTCAGAAACAAAAAGAGAAACACGATTAGATATGGCGACTTTAAAATGATATATAAGTAACTAGCAGTATCGCCCGGCGTTGCTCGGGTTTGTAAGGGAAATAACTATATATGCATTTTTATAGAGTTATAGCCAAAAAATAGCATAAATGCATTACAAATGGAAAAAAAATATGTTAATTTTTTAAAAATCGTTGACTCATCGTAGACATTTTTAGAGAGTTACTTCCCTTATATAATAGCGAAAAAAATGCATTAAAATGGAAAAAATGATGGTAATTTTTTTAAATCGTAGACTCATCGTAGACGCGCGCTAATACCCAGAAGGGCTCGATATGAATCACGACTATAAGATACCCGGTTTTGGTTAAACTGCAATGTAAAATGTGGGAGTAGTTAGGAATGTAAATTCTACAGAGACAGTCACACAACTTGACTTTTATATATAAAGATTTAACAAAAGTAATTTAAAAATGCATCATTTAAAACCAAAATTAAAACAATTCTGCAAGAACTTTCTTGAAAAATCTGAACCACAGTTCCCTGGTAGTGGACAGCTGACACTGTACACCTCCAGCGTTAAAACCTTTGCAAAGGCAATGATGATGATAATAATAATATTCATAATAATAATAATAATAATAATATAATAATAATAAGTAGAAGAAGAAGAAAAAGAAGAGGATGAAGAAGACTTAGAAGAAGTGGAAGAAGAAAAAAGATGATGATGAGGAGGAGGAAGAGGAGGAGGATATTCAGGCTGATGATGATCTTTATGATGATGATGATGATGATGGTCATGATGACGAGGTGCAGGAGAGTGCGGATGAACAATAGGAAGATGGAGGAAAAATAAAAGAAGTAGCGGGAAATCGGCAACACTCTTCTATAAATTCTATCATAAGATTAACGTTTGTGTATAAAGAGACTGGAGCAGATTTGTGATGCATTATAGTTTGCATGAAGAAATCGGAAATGCATGTTACATTATGAGACAAATCGTAAATAATTGAATCAGAATTAAATTAGTTACGAGTGTCATTATATATTTGATTGATTTAAGTGGAGGATTTTATTGGTTAGGAACTATCAACAATGTATCATTAAAAAATTTCGAAATTCACATATCAATGAAAGAAGAATTCTTTTTAAAAAAAATTAATTAGAAATAACTCATAGCTACTGTCGTTGCTTCTGAAATGTGTTCAATTTTATTCTAAATTAATTGAGTAATTATGTCCCAGATATCTCCACGCAAAATATTATTAATATCAAAATATGCTGACGATATAATTTTAAAAAAAGATTTGATTATATTTGGTCTAAATTTCCCAATGTCTCTTTTTGCCGGCATTATTGTGGCACGAAAATGCAAACCTGTATATATATATATATATATATATACATATATATATATATATATATATATATATATATATATATATATATATATATATATCCTGTCAATTTTGCCTGAGATTTCAGAACATCACTATATTACCCTTTTAGAAGATAAAAATCTAAATCATAAGATGGGGAGTAGAATTATTTATAGAAAGGTGTTGAACAATACTGAGATATGGTTACGCTACTAATGAATGTGTAGTTGCCGAAATCCAGAGCGATTTTAATGTCACCAGCAGCAAGCACACTGAAATGTAACTTAACATAAGAGTTTGAAGATTAAGTATTGACTGTAATGGTGAGTAGAAATCATATCATATTTGAACATTATTTACATTTGACGAATATTTGTTCTCATGTTTTTGTTGTTAGCACAACGTTTCGGCTGATATACCCTCCAGCCTTCATCAGGTGTCTTGGGGAAATTTCGAACATGGGTTCTCATTTCTAAGGTATTTTTCGCTGTTGTTGTTCTTGTTATTATTATTATTATTATTATTATTATTATTATTATTATTATTATTATTATTATTATTATTATTATTATTATTATTATTATTATTATTACTTTTTTTTTTCTTCTTTCAAATTTTCTTCCATTTCTTGCCGAGTGTCTTCCCGAGTCCTAGGGCAAAGAAACTCATAGTGTATATTGGTAGGCCATTAAACCAAACTCAGTAGTTCGTTCATTTTTTTTTTTTTTTTTTTGTTAAAGTTAAATTAAAATGCAGGAGCAGCAACAGTTCTCACATCGACAATGCTCTTCTCAATACGTGTGATGTACCAGTTAAGACAATCTTTTGCACTTCTTGCAGGGATGGTAAGCCAGGGATCATTCTCATATAATTTTCGGTTCCCTTCTTGATCATTCCTAGTGCTCCTACGATCACTGGTATTGTAACCGCCTTGAGATGCCACATTTTCTCAATTTCAATGAGTAGGTCTTTATATTTTCTGTAACCGCCTTGAGATGCCACATTTTCTCAATTTCAATGATTATTATTATTATTATTATTATTATTATTATTATTATTATTATTATTATTATTATTATTGAGATCACTGCTTGGAATCGAACTCCGAATCTGGTGGTAAGTATCCCACGCTCTTAACTAATTATGGGCAATTATGGAATGAATTTTAGGGCTTATAAATCTAATATTTTTCTATCCTTCCTTAATACCGGTTCCCATATGCTGCTCATATCTGCACTCAGTCTGCTTAGGAGGTTGTTGTGTCCTAGCATATGGGCTGCTTCTTTTAGTTTTCATATTTCCCAGTGGTGTTCTTTGTCTATTATTTTAACTTCATCCCCAAGTCACCTGATGAAGGCTGGAGTGTATATCAGACGAAACGTTGTGTTAACAACAAACAAGATGAGGACAAATATCCGTCAAATGTATATAATGTAAATAGTGTACGTAATTCTTCATCTCTTAAACATAGATATGTATCGTAACTGATATAGAAGAAATTTGCATATTTAAAGAGGGCTGGAACTGGTGTGTCTGGAATATTCTTTGTAATACCTAGTATAATCCTTGTAGCACTGCACACATACATGTCAATTTTCGGTCCGTGTAATATATTTTGATAAACACTTTGTAGGATTTGAGCGTCATTTGATTACGCATGCAGTTGAGAGAAAGCTCACCAACCACAGCAAGTGTAAACCGATGACGATGGATTATCTATTAAGAACGATATTGATGAAGTTATTAAATTCTAAAAGGATATTTTAAATTAAGTACCAATTAGATGCCAACAGATTACATATTCTCACCAGATAACATATCCGGGGCTTTCGTTTCAACAACTGCAATATCGCGTGATTTTATTAATATTGTGTAAATAAGCAGTAGGATATTGCATCTTTATAAGCATGATGATGCATTAATCAGCGCAGCCGATCGGACCTGATTACACTTTTCGTAAAGGTCATAAAAATCATATTTCATCTGGATTCGAAATTCATCAAATTATTGATGAAAATCTTGATGGTTTGTCGGCTGCCACTAAAGAAATAGATTCAGCTATAAAATCCGATATCGATATTATTGGATATTAGCAATACTTCGATAATGGCTGGCCGAAAAAAGAAACCTCAATATTTAACTGTAATCCAACAAAATAATTGATAAAATATGATGTAATTAATTATTGCGGGAATTTAATATTAAATCCCAATTTTCTTAGAATGATTTTTTGAATATTACATTTTTGTTTATCAGAGGGAAAGCTATCTTCGACCAGGGCTAAATTAATGGCATGCACTGGACCCACGGTTATTGCATGACCATATCATTCCACATAAACGCGATGTTCCAAAACGTACCCAACATGTGATTCTATTGATAATTATCGGAAAAATGTTCAGGACTTGAAAACCAATATAGAATCACGTTCATAAGAGGTATGAGGGTCGGTTCAAAAGTACATTGGCTGACCAAGATGCTCTCATGGTATGTGACCAAATAACGTTTAATTTTTAATGCAGTCCCCATTTGAGCCAATACACTTCTTCCATCGGAACTGCAGTGCTCGGATCCCATTGGGGAAGAAGGTTTCTTCCTGTTGCTCAAAAACGTCATCAATAGCAGATGTGACGTCATCACTGCGACACTGCTATCAATCAAATTTGTTTTTTAATGTTGGGAAATAGATGACAGTCAGATGGTGTAAAATGGGAAAAACTAGGAGGTTGATCAACAGACTCAAATCAGAGTTAAACACAGCAGCCTTTGTTACCAAACACTGTGTGTTGGAGCATAGTCCTGATGAAGCATGATATATTACGCCATTTTACTTTGGTGTTTGGTCATGAACGTTTTTGTAACTGCTTCAGCAAGTTTGCATAGGACTGTCCATTGATGGTGTGGTCGACCTATTTAAAGATGATCAATAAATCCAAAGTGTTTTTACGTGTATATAGATATGTGAGTGCAAGTAACGTAGTAGTTACTAAATATACAATCGACACATTCATAAGTGCATAGATATATTGATAGATAGATAAATAGATCGATTGAAATATATATATATATATATATATATATATATATGTCATACAATTTGCGCCCGTAATGTAGTTGCCTCTATTGTGTTTTCACCGACGAGTATGCCTCTTGCATGTCACTATATCGAAGTTTCGCACTTCTAAATTAACAATTGTTCTCACTTTCCTTGCGCCTATGACTTAAATTACTAATCGCATATAACGTATAATTTTGTTTTTGATAAAAGAATACCCCGAACTGTTTATGAGATATAAAAGTAAAGAAGATGTAGATCAGTTTTGAAAGAAATACATGCACAAATTATTTTACTAAGTCTCCTTGATGGCCAGCACATTTAAGTTTAAGCGGCGCTTTCTCTCGCAGGTCAGTACTTGCAGCAGTCCATGCCTAAGCAACACATTTTTAAATAACAACGTTATGTCCTGAAGTACATTCAACAATATTTAATGAAGGTTATTCTTTTTTTAAATGATGGTGTCATTTAAAATGCACTGCACTGCTATTTCCTGCATACCATTTGAGCCCGGAACACAGAATAACAGAAAAGTAAGCAAGTATTTACTTCTAAATAAATTTAAGAGTAAATTACTTTTCCTATTGTATTCATTTCTTGTTTATCAATCTGTTCTTTTCTTTAAGTTGCAGAAATATACATTTGGTCTCTTTTACATTCTATGTTGTATTGTGATTGTCGTCTGAGGTGTCCAAGGTAAGGGACTGAAACACATTTGGTTTGATTCTTGGCTAGCTGAAAATGGAGTAGGAAGAAATAACATAGACAATAAGAAAACCTAGAGAGATGATATCCAAGGTAGGCAGTATTGCGCACGATGGTTACTGTGATTCATAGGCTCAGTAGAGGGAAGTATATTTGAAAATATGCGGATGCATTTGGAATTGTCCATGATCTAGCAAGCCATGAGGAGCACGGGCCAACAGATGGGATGACAGACACAAGAAAACGAACTGAAGAAAGGGCTTTAGCAATGGTATTTTCTTTTGTGAGAAGGCTCTTTGTTTCATCAATACCATCTTGGATATCTGCCTGTGTAAAATGAGCATTGCACATATATACTAACTATAATCTGCTAATTTATGCGGGTCTCATGTTGGACAGTGTTACAAAATTAATTCTTATATTTCTAATCAACTGGAAATATTTGGTAATTCTTACCTATCAAGTGATAACCCTCACGAAATGTTGGTAATTCTATAAAATATTATTAAATTCGGAAGCCATCATCATTAATAAAATTTAAAAACAAATAACATGACTGTTTTTTGAAGAAAAATAAATGTATGTTATTGGGAGAAAACTGAAAAAGAAAAACAATGAACCATAAGAGAATTTCTATTCACAATGTAGATTAAATAAAATAGAGAGACGTGTAAAGCCTATTGTAATAATTAAGGAAGGCATATTAAGTGCGTCTACCTTTCTTTATTTCAATCATATCATTTTGGTTGTTAATTTCCCTGGTGTGGGTTTCACCTTTGTTTAAGCGCTCAGTGGGACTGGCGTTGCGAATACAATATTTTGCTAGTTTTGTATTATTAATGAGACTAGAATTTCCCTATCCTGATTATGAAAGGATTAAAGTGTATGCGTAAAAGTTATTCCGGAGCATTTGAATGTCTACACAAGTACAAACAAAAAAACGAAAACTCTTTTCTTTTTATATTATGATTTACAAAACGCAGGCAAGACATTCTTCTTGGAAATTTATGAAACAATATTGAATTCCATTACTCGAGTGAGTTGATATGCATTTGCTACTTTATCACTGAACGCACACACACATGTATATGTATGAATATATACGTATATATATATATATATATATATATATTATATATATATATATGATATATACTACCTCTGGATTATTTCCATTTTCTTCTTGCCATATAAATTAATGTCAAAACCACTTATTACCCTCGCCAAATAATTATACTCAGTATTGTAATTGCCACGCAATAACTATCACGTGTATTAATTAGGTATTCTAACAGCAATATATTGGATAGATACTATCCCTTAGTTGGTTGGTTTTACAACCTCTAACTCTCCTTGAATTATATCTATATGTATGTATCTATCTATCTTCCTCCTATCTGTTATATATATAGCTAATTACTATTATTTTTTTTAATTGTCATTAAATAATTAATAAATTTTAACATTATCATTAAACAATTTAGAGTGTGTTATTTATTCATCAAAGAAGTGTTATAGTTACTCATAAATGCTTGCTTCATAATTCATTTCGTCACCGAACATTTTTCCTACAAAATGTATTTTTGCATTTGACATTGTAATGATATAAAAATGTTACTGTTTCTTTACACACAGTTTTCAAATATTTCAGAATCGAAAATGTCATAATTTACAATATCGGTAACATATTTTGTTTTGACCTTAAAAGAAGTAAAAATGTACGATGCAGTAAACCCTCGCTCTATCGCGGTTCACCTATGGTGGTTTACCTATCACGGTTTATTATTTAAGCTTACGTCGATTCCTCCGTGGTGCTGTTTTGTATTTATGATAAAATAAATATATACAAATTATGAAAATAATTAAGAAAAGTATATAGTCCACTACTGTTTCTACTTCGCGGATTTCCACTTATCGCGGCGTGTTTTGGAATAAAACAAACGCAATAGTCGAGGGGTTGCTGTACTTAAATACTCCAATATTTCATTTACATCAAAGGCTGGAAATTAGTTCCATCTCTCCTAACGCTTTTATGAGAAAACCGTAAGGTCATGCTGGGCTTTATATTTCCAATAATTTCTTCCATAGAGGCAATATAACAAACTATTTACTCATTTGTTATTCCCATGCTGTGGTATGCAGCTGTTTAAAGATAGTATTTGCCATCTGCTCTACTCCTTATTGATTTGCGTCCACAAATATCTTATGAAACCTCTCCCATTTCAGTTCAAAGAAGCATACAAATGCGGATTTATATGTATGTATGTTGTAGGTACACGCACACACACAGTACGTATGTATATATTGGCTAAACATCATAAACATCACCTGAACGTACTGTCTGCTTGTATAAGGAAGCAACACAATTTCTGTTTTAAGGATTCATGTATATTCGGTTACCAAGCTTTACATTTATCTTAACATCTTTCTTCGAGAATTCAATAAACCAGATGTCACAATGAATAAAACAACCTGTCTACCTAACAGAGGAGCGTTTACACGGACTGTTTCTCCATTGTGGCACTGATCTATTTCTCCTAGGAAAATCCCTTTACAGCATATTGGCAACCGTCTTAAATATAATCCAGAAAACGTATATTCGGTTTCAACATTGGACATATTTAATGTGTATGTATTGTAAGATATGCTCTGCTGCCTCAAATTTTATTCTTAACCATTTCTTTGAAGAGAATATATTGTACGTGTTATGCTGCATCAGAAAAGTAAGTCAACGATGTAACAAACTCTTATCGAGATTGAGACAAAGTAGTTACGAGTGAATGTCCGCATGCTAAACGTAGGCACCGAATAGTATATCAGACATTTTGGTTTACGGAATAATAACGTTTGAGGAATAAGTGATTCACTTAATTATTTCATCCTGTTACATTGTCCACCTTACCTATAACAGAACTACCACACTATGTTAAGCAGAACACGCATTGTAAGGAATCAGAACCATTGAAACTCTTACCATTTATATTATGTCTCCTCACCATATATAAGCCTTGTCTTCTTATATTCGTTGCACCATTCGTGTTTTAGGCATCCCATTGTGCTTCTAGTTATAACTCTTAATTTACCAATAATAAACACATACCAGTGAGAAAAAGTATACTTGGTAGCCAGGTTTACTAGAAAGTTCCTCCAAATTCCCTTCAAAGGAGGATGAGTGAAAGAAGACATTGCCCAATGTTAGCCGAATCCTCTATAAAAGGTTAGACCCTTAAAGTGAGAATACATTTATTTGTTTATCTTCTTACTCTTGGTAAATTTGAGATTAAGCAAGACACAACTCAACAGTCGTAGTCACATTTTTGGAAGTAAAATAACCTATCTGGAAGGTATTAAATGTTTCGTAGGCAGTTTCAGAGAACGACAAATATGGTGCATATTTGGTGAGTAGAAGACAGAACTTTATTCTCAAACCCGAGCTCTACCTCAAAAGTGTGTACGTTGGTGGATCCTCCTAAAAGCACACAACGTATATGTCGTTGAAAACACGCGCGCGTCAGATTAAGTCTAATAAGACCATATTTTAGCTGTGTTTACGCAGTTACCAATATTGCCTGACAATACATTACATGTCACAATTCTCTTGAGTGAAGCACAAAATATGCAATGAAATAAAACCCAAAAGTACGCAGATGCAAACTGAAATCCAGGGCAAAATAACTCTGTTTTGCTTAAGTGCCGCATATTCATGCTGTACTACGAACTGACATTGTAATCAAACAGAAATACTTTATTTAATGTGATGTCCCTTAATTTAAAGAAGTATATTGTAATCGTTGGGATAATTCTTTGAAATTTCTAGCAAGTCAGGCTAAAATCTTAAAATGAATGATTCTTATAACACTGTAAAATTCATTTCTAATGACATTTTATAGAAGAAGATTATAAAAGGAATAGGTTATTATTATCTTGATAAAAGTTTTAAAAAGTAATCTTTATTTGATCCAAATATACCCCAGAGAAAGTAATTTTGTTTAATTGTATTTTAAGGTAAAAAGAAAGTTTCTTTTGAAAATTAGAATTGAGTTTTTTTTTCATTTTGTATGAATATCAAGAAATTTCATGATTATTGTACGTATGTGATTGTTTCTAATATTGGCAATCGTTCCTAAACGATTCATCTAAAACGATCTTATCATATGTCTGTTAAAATTCTAGGATGTAAATATAGAAAAATCACTGAACTTAACAGCCATATTATTGAACATTTACAAATATCAGACTGCATCAAAACTAATTCGTATGTCTACAAAACTTATAAAACCGTTCAAAGAAAACATATACATACAGCCAGCATCGTACAGATGACGTAGATTCTTTTGAAATCAATAAATCTACCTCTGATGTGAATTCCTATTCAACACCACTACTTTCTGTGACTTCAAGTCTTGCACATGTGAAATTTTCCTTCTATCTATAGATATTTTTATCTATTGTTATTATATTTATAAGATATTTCTATCGGCTATTGTCTGAGTGATTACCGTTATTAACGTTCGGTAATAGCAACCATGGCTTTTAGTATTTACAATTGTTGATAAAAGCTCTATGGCTTCCAAAGCGGTTAACTACTCGTCACTAATTCCAGCTATTTATTGCGTGTATATTTTAGTGATTATCAAATTTTTTGGCACTTTAATTAAACTGGCATTGTAAAAATCAAGCTTGGTATAGTTATTGTCACATCATCCGTACCGCATTTAATGCATGGAAAATGGAACAACTTTTAAGACGAGATAATTAAAAAAATATTTCGACGATAGCGCCAATACTGTATAATTGGAGCAAAGAAGAAAGAGATCTTAGGAAATATTTCATTCTCTAAGAATCGTGTCACCAGCTAGATATAACTCATTCTGCTTTTCAATCGTAGGATTATATAGACCCCGACAAAACATATGTAATTTTACGTCCTTCTAAAAAAGGAGGGGCTGAAAAGCTTTTGGCTTTGGGTAAGTGAAAATACTGGAGGATCAGTTAATTATGATTTATCCAACATATTCGTCTCTCATATTCACACACACTTTAAGGCGGCAACCCAGTATTTTTAAGCCCTGTAAAAAGAAATCTGGCCTTTAACGATGTATTTAAAGCCACGAAATTTTCAATATCTTCTCGTATATAAATTTAATAAATGGATTTCATTTTTACATATCGTTTCAGAGATCTTTATTTATGTCAAACGTAAAATAGGGGAATATTCTCGTATTAAATCAAGGCAAAGAATTATACATATTTGGAAAAAAATTCTGAATTCCCTACAGTTACTAATTAGAGGAATTCTCCTTGTTCATAGAGTCTCCTCTTCGGGAACTTACAATTCATTGAATCATCGAAACACCCTGTAAGAAATATGGAATCATTATTATTATTGCGAAGTATATTACCATTTGACAATAGAAACTTAGTTTTCTGAATTAATTGAATATCCTTGCAAATTTTTGATTTACAATAACTGCACTAATTCTTTAGAACTATACTTAATATAATGGTGATGAAGATGACGATGACGATGATGATGATGATGACTGAGATGGTGCTGATTAAGGTGATGGAAGGTAATGATGTTGTAGAAGATGATGAGTTGGTAACGGTTTATGTAATGTTTAGCCCAAGGATGATTCGGACGAATTAGGATCAAAACTCCGATCATAAACCCCCTCCCACCAGTTTTTGAAGCATGTACATCGTCGCCTTATATTTATGCATTTCATTTGGTTATGGTTGTTTCGTGTGATTTAAGAGTCTTTTGGCTGCAATTTCTATCATAACGAACGAACAAATGAATTCTTCATTTGTTGCTGGTTATAATGTTAATTAGGTTAATGTTAATTAGGATAACGAAAATATTGCTTACAAAATTCTGATAACAGAGAAGATGCTGATGATGATAAAGATAATGATAATGGTAGTGGCGGTGGTTGTGATGATTGTAATGATGATGATGCTGAAGGGAAGGAGAAGGAGGACGCGGAAAACAACAATACCGAAAAAGTTGTGATGAAGTCGTGAAGAGTAAGAATGACGATAAAGTGGCTGTTAATGAAAACGCATTAAATTACAAAAAAACAGATACTGGAAACGGTGACAGGTGTGATGATCTCAGAAATGGTAGATTTGTTTCTTGTTTCGACTTTGTCTTCCTTGATCCAGCTGATTTATAATCAAAGCAAACAGTTTGTCACCACACACAATAAAACCAAAAAAACATTTCCTTTGTTCTTTTCATATCGCCCACACCGTGTCTCTAAATCTACTTCTTCTATTGTGAAATAATTATTTTCTGTAATGGGGGGATAAAGTGTGAGATAACGAAGATTCAGCTGTTGTAGATTTATGTGAGGCTAATCTGAAAGAATTTTGTTTCTAGTTGCAGATGGTGGAACGATATGTCGATGCGGATGGTGGTGGGAATTATAACGTCGACGACAGTGAAGACGATCATGGGGATGATGATGATGATGGCGATGAAGACGATGACGATGAAGACGATGATGATGATGGTGGTGATGATGATAATTATGATGATGATGATGATGATGATGATGATGATGGTGCTGGTTCTGGTGCTGTTGGTGGTATGGAGAACATGACCATGACGATGGTAAGCGGATGACGACGATGATGTCGACCGCGATTATATTGCTGATGACGATGAAGATGTTGACGAAGATGCTGCTGCAGCTGTTTCTATTGATGATGATTCTGTTTATAATGATGATGACGATGATGATGATGAGGAGGAGGAGGACGAAAACAATGATCTAGACAATGATGATCTTGTTATTTATGATTATTATCATTATTGTAAATATGATCATGATTAACATAACAAGGCCTAGGAGTTGGAGGAAACAATAGGTTAGTAATAATAATAATAATAATAATAATAATGATAATAATAATAATAATGATGATAATAATAATAATAATAGTAATAATAATAATAATAATGAAAATAATAATAATAATAACAATAGTAATAATAACAATAATAATAATAATAACAATAATGATAATAATAATAATAATTAATAATAGACACATATAATGATAAATACCAAAAATAAACAAATTGTCTACAGGTTCCAGTATGTTCTCTTTGTATTATATTTGTCCTTTTATGTTGAACTTGTTCTTTTCTTTATCATTTCACACTTGCTATATTTCGATCTGGACATTTATAGCACCGCATCCCCCATTACTCCCACACCCATATTCTCTAAGATAAATCCTCCTCCTGAATATTTATCAAAACATTTTAACTTTATTACAAGTTTTACAGTGTGTTGTTTTAAAAGAACATGTCTAATTCTAAAGTTTAAGCCAAAATATATTTGTTATTTTCGGAGTTCTTGTTTTTTTCCTTGTTTCCGTTGTTGTAGTGGATATTGTTGTTATTGATGTTGTTGTTGCTGTTGTGGTTGTCTTTATTGTTGTAGCTGTTTGCATTTTCTTTTTGTTTTTTTGTTTTTTATTGATGTTGCAGACTTTATTAACTTGTGTATTGAAATGGATTTATACAAGATATCACTACAATGCAATAAAAAGATGCTGCTATAGAAATGGGGAATAAAAGAGAAAAATGTAAAAATGGCTACATCAATAATGCTCTCTTTAATGTGGAGGAAAAAAAGCTATTTCTGTTGTTTTTCTTTTATATGTAAGTGTTTTATGATGTTAAAAGTAAAAATAAAAAGGTTTAGGATGAAAACTATTAAAGACAAAACTTTTGCTCGATCTATTTCTATGACAACTAAAGGTGGGTGAGGAGTTGAAACAGTAGCAAATTAAATTCTGTCCACTGTTTAGTTCCAGTCTCAATAAAAATAAAAATATTCTGAAATGAAATCCCTCAACAAAGAGATTCGTCTTGAAATGATTGTTGGCCGGTAGTTAATGCTTCTGCGTCGTGGAATATGCCTTCTGCTTAATCTGGTCGCCTTCCGATTGTCAGGCGAAAGCCCGCGACGTTTTACAAGTTTGTCTGCGTATAAACTAGCATTATGTTATCTACCATTTTTGTTGCCGGATCCTTGAAGCAGGTCCAATTAACTTCACCGTGTAGTGCATCATACCACAGGTTTTCTCTCAGAGCATAAAGTGCAGATTTAGAGACCTTCACCGCATCGTTGCAACTCCTCATTTCTGACCAGAGACTTTCATAAGAGGTTAAGAATTTGATGATAAATTTGAAACCCGGATGAGACATGGTGTTTATTTTCAGTATGTTTACTGCGCATGCGCCTCGTTTACGATTTTAATATAGAATATTTGAATTTGGTATTCTTGTTGATTCTCTTGTTGATGTGGCTGTTGCTCTTGCTGTAGTTGATATCCGCACATTGCTTTTTTACACGGCATTTCAATAAGGGTAAAAGAGTAAAGAGCCCTTTCGGTCATAAATGACCATGGTATTACACCTAGAATGTTCCCCTCCGAGACACAAGCCCGGGCAAGTTTGTTTATCAAAACCGGCCGTCGCGCGTGCATACCAACCTCCCATCTCCAAGCCAGTGATGTTGTGCGAGGAAAAGACGAAGGTCAGAACAGCTCGGAACGACTGATGTCTCAGCTCATTTCTACAGTTGCGTGAACTGGACGTATGTGACATAAAATGTCTTGCCCAAGAACACAAGATACATCCCGGTCCGGGAATATATCTCGCTACCTAATTATTGTGAGTCCCCCACACAAAACATTGAGCCATGCGCCAACTCTACTGGTTCATTTTACCAGGTAAACTCCAAATCATGTTTTAGTTTTCTTTCGTCCACTTAATCTTCCCCGTTATTGCAGAACATTTTTCAGAGCATTATTGCAGAACACACACACATATACACACACACACACACACATATATATATATATATATGATATATATATATATATGATATATATATATATGATATATATATATATGATATATATATATGCCTATCTATCAATCAATCAATCTATCTATCTATCTATCTATCTATCTATCTATCTATCTATCTATCTATCTATCTATCTATCTATCTATCTATCTATCTATCTATGTATCTACACACGCACACATATATTTATATGTATGTATACAGGGTGCGTTGAATATATTGTCGTCTACGAAAATAAAAATGACACTGACATCGCATTTTAACAAATATTTTTGCCTAACTTACATAAAGTTATTTCGAAATACTAAAGATTACATTTATTCTATAAAATCGCCATTGGTTTCAACCGCCGACTCCAAACGATTTCGGAATCTCCTGCAACTCTTCTGGGCGATCTCTTTATTTAAGTTGGTGACTTCTGCCATAATCCATATCTTTGGTGTTACAAGATGTATTGCTGGTCCCTCGCTCAAAACATAATAATCTAGGGTGTTGGACTCTGGGAATTAGGTGGCCAGATTTTAAGGGGTGCTAGCAATGACTAGGTTCTCCTATTTATGTAGCATGGTGCAAAGTCCTGTTACCAGACACGAGGCTTTCAGAAGCCACCCTCTTGCCGCAGGGCAGCTCAACCTCCTCCAGTCACCTGATGTAGACCTCCGTGTTGAATCTGAGACCGTGTGGGAAGATGAATGGAAGCCTAACATCGCCATCACTACTGGTCATTCCAAACGCCATGATGTTGCCTGGATGTTTGATTTTATTTACTCTCGGTTTTCGGGACTCGGGAATCTTATACAATAAATATATAATTAGAAGCATAATTATAATTAGGGTTCAGCAAATTGCTTCACCACATAACGAAATTCAGAATTAACAGTTAACTGCTATTCCTCTACCATAAGATATTTCCCAGACAGCAATACTCTTAATTTACGAAGGAGAAAAAACATCTGAAACCTCTTTGAAAATACATTCACCCAATTGGTGATGGTATTGTATTGCAATAATTAATGTTATCCTAAATTTTTAAGCGCAGCATGACTATTTTAATTTTAGTAGCTCTAACTACGCGATTAATAGAGGAGGAAATACCCGAACATTATGGGTTAGAACGTATTTGAACAGAGGTTACCTCAGTCAAATATTAACTTCAGCAAGAGCAACAGTTGCATCAACAAGAGAATCAACAATAAAAACGAATTCAAATATTTTAAATTTAAATTCAGCAAATTTAAATTACGGAAATAGATTTGTTCCCTTTTAGGGTTGTCTAACAGATGAGATTATCCCAAAGGAGGGGGAATAGAACATTTTTAATGACATGAAAATCAATGTGAGGATGTCCTATATAGTCAATTATTGAATATCACCGACAACACAATGGAAATGTTAGGCCGATTGTAGTAAGTGACGAGACAAGCATTTATAACATGAAAAGTAAAGATTGCCATGGTAAGAATATGTGAGGAAATAAAAGAATTGCCAAGATGGCGGTTGTAAAATTTAAATGTGAATGGAGACAAGTGACAAATGGAATTAAAGCACATACTTCATCTGTGGAGCATGAAGTGACATCAATATACGCATCAATAATTGTATATGAATATTATTCTTGCTTTTCTTTTTATATGTTTATTACATGATGTACTGAGACTGAAGTATGATATGATTGTTATGAACGTCATCTTATCTAACGTTGAACTGTTCAAAAATAGCTGGGAAATATATTGGAAATTAATTTTATAAAGCTATATATCGTAATATATATATAGTAATATATAAATTAGATTATAATATTTCGAAATATTGCTATATTATACTTAGTTAAATGTTTCATTTTAATATTTATTTTTAAAAAAGAACAGTGGTGAGCCGGCAGAATCTTTGGCCGTGCAAACGCATAACTGTATTTCGTCCGTCTTTACATCCTGAACCTAGACTTAGCCGAGGCCAAATTTCGGGGTCTTTAAATCGAGTAGCCGTTGAATACTAGTGTCGATATAGTCAACTTACACTCTCCACCGAAATTGTTGTCTATGTGACTAAATTTCAAGCCAATATTTATTGGGTCATTTCATAACTAATGCAGTTTTTTTTTCAATTCTATGAATTAAAAGTCAGAGGAGGCAGGTTAAAATAAACACATCAACTTGCTATAAAAGCAGGTAGTAATTTTACCTTATCCTTATTCTGAGTGCAAGTTTTTTACTACTAAGATCTGGTATCGATGAAAATTGATGGATGTGTACATCAGAATCAGTAAAGCTAAAAGGAAACAATAAAAATAACTTAAATGTATTTGCTCATTTTGAGCAAATAGTAATATCACACTAATAGAATGGTGAATGACGGATGGAAAATGAAAGTTATGACGGAATTTGAAGTGAAAGACATGTAAAAATATATTTATGTGAGGAGTGTGTAAGAATAATGATACAAGAAGAGAGCAAAACGGAAGCTATAATTTAATAGATATTTGAAACAAGAAACACCCTCGTGTTTTATCGCACCCGGTTTTCTATTAAATAAATAAATAAAATAAAACAATACTCATAACCGTTGTGAACTTTCCTCCTACAATTGTTCTCTATCACAAAAAAATGGACCATATTCCAATTTCCTCTCTCCAGTTTTTCTGCTCACAATTAGGCTGTTTACTTTTTCCTCATTGACCCTATTCGGATTGACATTTAACTAAATTATATTTACAGTAGAAATTTTCCAATTCTACAATTTTTGTTTCGCCCAACATACAAATCCTAATCAAATATTTTTGACCAGCTTCTATCATCTAAAAAAATTATTTCTTGTTTATGTTATTCTAAGATTTGCACATGTTAAAATTGGCAAAGTATTGAATCTGACGTAAATATGTATACATATTCCATAATTCACTGCGGAATACATACGCTGCATACTTATCATTTATGCCAATGCTATATGATCTATATTTCCCTTAACATTGTATATTTATTATCTGTTTCAATTATTCATATTTAATATACGTCTGAATCCTCCATATTCGAAATTTAAAAAAAGAATCCTTCATGTTGCATGCATGTCTGTCCTTCTCAACGTTACCTATTTAATGTTTATATAAATGTCCTTTATTAAATACTGTATATTTAATATTTTCTGAATATTGCATATTTAATATTTGTCACAGTATAGGATATTTAATACGATATGTTTAATACATGTTTTAATATTGTATATCTTGTTTGTGTCTCAGTGTGTAAATTTAATATTTATTTCATTAAATATTCGTCTCAAATTGCATTGGGAATATAGAAAAAACCCTAAGTATTTGTCTTGATACAGTATAACAAACAATTCTTTAAATATTCTATAATATAATTAAAAATGCAGCGACAGATATTTGGTTTATTATTAGATATATAGTATTTGTTTCAACGCCGTAAAATGTATATTTATCATAATAGTGTGCTTAATATCGGTATTTATTTTGCGTCTCTGCACTTTGAACAATACAGTAATGACTGAAGGTAAGCCCCGGATGATGTCGTGATTGATAAATAAAACACAAACTCATGATCTCGGTTGCAATGTCTTAAGTTATGATCTCCTTGAATATGTTTGGATAGAGGCAAACGGAAAAAAATAAATATAAGAACCGAAGCAATTTCAGAAACAAACTTAAAATCGCTGAAACATTGTCTCCCACAGAATTTAGAACAGTATATAACATGCTGTCGAGCAGACAGAGAATCTTTTAGAATAATGATTAAATACATTACATGTTAAAGAAAGCCATTGTTTCTTAGTTCCCGGTAATTACTAGTGTAATTAGTAACAAGAGAAGGAAATAATATTCCGTGTGTATGGAATGTCAAAATTAATGCTCAATTTCCTTCACAAGGATTAGTTCCTTTAATTTCCTGCAATTTTTCGATATTACCCTTTCCTAGTATAGAAATATTTAGCCCGAAGTAGAACGAGAATGGTACTTACGTATTTTCTGACTTCATTATTTTCGCTTCTTTTCTTATCAATGTCTTAAATGCCTACTGCTGAAACTGATTATGTAATTCTTTTTCCATTTAGTTCCTAGCAGATTCAAAGGCACACGTATATGTGATTGTAATTACTAATTCACCTATTTTGAGATGGTTTCTAACACAGTGCTATTGAGTGCATTAAAAGAGGAAATAAAGAGAATTACGACCAATTTTACACAAAGTACGTTACCTTATATCGTACATAAACACACATAACGAGTAAAATGCTTTCAATGTTTAGTGATTATACTATATCAATTGTTAGATTATACTGTAAGTATATAGAGCGTGAAAATGAGGGATAATTAGGATTAATAAACGTGTATATACATACACACACATGTATATATATATATATGTGTTTATGTATATATATATATATATATATATTTATATACATATATATTATATATATATATATAATGTTAGCTGAGTTAGAGGTTAGAATAACCGTTTAAGGGATAGAAATATTCATTACACTACCGGTATATTACCTATGCTTAACCATGGACTTACATATGCTATATGCAAGAATATTCTGCGCATAAAATATAGGTAAACACAAGGATTAACATGGGTTTATCACGAATCAAAATCTAAAGAAAAGAGAAAATGGAGAAATATTGATGAACAACAATTGACTTACATAATTTATTATATTTTGATTCAATATAAATAGACTGCATCCATCCAACAGCTGTTTCCGCTTCCAGTGTTGTATGTTAGTGCTATTGATAGGGAAGGAACGGAATAAAATGCTTCTTGAGCTACGACCACGCATTTTGCTGCACACACATATGTTTCCATATACGTTTACGTATGCCCTCTTGCGTATATATTCTTCTATTCATGTATTTGCTTCAGTCGTCTGACTACAGCCATGCTGCGGCACCGACTTTAGTCGAACAAATCGATCCCAGGACTTCTTCTTTGTAGGCATGGTAATATTATATCCCTACGTCTGCCGAAGCGCTATGTTATGGGGAGGTAAATACATCAACATCGGTTGTCAAGTGATGGTGAGGGACAACCACAGACACAGACACAAACACACATTCACATACATACATACATACATATATACATACATACATACGTACATATGTAAATATATACTTACATATATATATATATATATATATACATAAATAAACAAATATATATATATATATATATGTATATAAAAAAGATAAAACATGCCTGCAAGAGGATGCGTGGCGTTCAATCATACAATAAAATAAATAATATAGTATATATTTTATACAAATGGCCTATGAAGAAGGTATATGCAATCGACTAAAAATAAGCAATCGAAATAAAACTCTGAAGCATGTCATGCGACTAAAAACCTAAATAAAAATGTGAATCGACTAAAAACTCTTCTTTTTACTCCCCTCAGTTAAAAATATGTAAAAAAGTGCATTTCATGAAAACCTGTGGTAGGTTGAAGTTCAGGAGCGTAAGAGAAATTTAAAAAATCAAGTCTCACATATTTATGGCCATTTCGGAAGTTCACGGCCGCGGTTTGATTGCGAGTTAAGGTGTATCTCGGCAATGGCTGTCTCATCAGGATGAACAGGAAATCAACAATTAGTCATTGTTAAGAGCCATAGTAATATTTATATATGATCAAATGTATGGAAGCGTGGTGTTACATAAAGTCGTTGACTGGAATTTAATGTTTGTTCTCTAATCAATGTTTATATATATATATATATATATATAGATATATATATATATATAATATATATATATATATACATAAATAAACAAATATATATATATATATGTATATAAAAAAGATAAAACATGCCTGCAAGAGGATGCGTGGCGTTCAATCATACAATAAAATAAATAATATAGTATATATTTTATACAAATGGCCTATGAAGAAGGTATATGCAATCGACTAAAAATAAGCAATCGAAATAAAACTCTGAAGCATGTCATGCGACTAAAAACCTAAATAAAAATGTGAATCGACTAAAAACTCTTCTTTTTACTCCCCTCAGTTAAAAATATGTAAAAAAGTGCATTTCATGAAAACCTGTGGTAGGTTGAAGTTCAGGAGCGTAAGAGAAATTTAAAAAATCAAGTCTCACATATTTATGGCCATTTCGGAAGTTCACGGCCGCGGTTTGATTGCGAGTTAAGGTGTATCTCGGCAATGGCTGTCTCATCAGGATGAACAGGAAATCAACAATTAGTCATTGTTAAGAGCCATAGTAATATTTATATATGATCAAATGTATGGAAGCGTGGTGTTACATAAAGTCGTTGACTCGAATTTAATGTTTGTTCTCTAATCAATGTTTATATATATATATATATATATATATATATATATATATAGAGAGAGAGAGAGAGAGAGAGAGAGATGTATATATACATGCATACACACATATATTGCTCACATATTTATGTAACCCTGTATGTGTGCACGGCTCTACGTGGATTGTAAATTAGAAAACGGTTTCTATCAGTTCTCCGACACTCATTATCATATATAGCGAATTTCTCCATAGTTCATTAGAAACGTGGTTACAATCTAAAATGATTAAAGCTAATGGTCGGATAGACTAAGGCCACCATACCAATCGATGAACAATAATGAAAGGAGTATACAGTAAAATAAGAAAATTATGTCTTTATGGAGAAGAGATTTAGATAATCGTCAGAACAGGAAGAGGACAACTTCTAATCTAGGTAATTAGCTTTGGACATAATTCAAATTTTATGTTTGCAGCTAATTCATGCAAAGAATTTTCCACAATAGGAAGCAACAATTCTTTATTTCATCGTCGAATTCTAAAACTACGAATCATTGTTTGTGATGTAATAAAGACATCAATACACTTAGATTAAAGCATCTGTACTGGTAATTAAATTCACGCAAAGTCTGCCAGAACTGCGCCAATTCTCTTTTTATATTTTGCTTCCTCTATTATCTTCGAAATTCTGCAGGTAAGCATAGATGATTACTAAATTATAAAAATAAAAACATTCTCTCGTCTAACTTTTGCCATTCTTCCTTAAAAGATGATCGGCAACTTGGATTGTCTGAAGAGAGCAAAACTGAAATTTGTTACGTCTACTCACTGGCACATTATGTGGAACGGGTTAAAGGATTCTGTTCCTTGGAAAGTAAATTGGTTAATCACTGTCTAAAGCAATCCCGGTCATTATCCAGCTTAGTTTTGCTGCTATTATATTTATTGCGGTTGTTGCTGCTATTATATTTATTGCGGTTGTTAAGTTAAGCTCACAACTGACTTCCCAGATCCATGATCAAAGTAAGTCCAGCAATGGCGAAAAGAACATTTAATATAATTACAATTGAATTCTTGCAATGCAGGATCGAATTTATGGACAATTAATATGGAATGTACGAGATATTACTACTAGTTGTGGTAGGTTGAATACCTGGTTACAAGTTCAGTAGTGATATATACAGGTTCATAAAGAAATGGCAGTCTTTATTCAATGATAATCGAAAGAAGACCTCATGAAGGATCTCTTGTTAATGACGTTGGAAAATAATCTTAGTTTTATTTACTCAGCATTACATATGTTGCATTTGTTAATAGGAATTGCAAAGCTTTATATGTTAGGTAAAATATAAGATATTTCGTACAGACAGCGAATGAAATATCATTATCTATGTATCTATCTATCTATCTATCTATCTATCTATCTATCTATCTATCTATCTATCTATCTATCTATGTATCTATCTATCTAACTAAATATATATATCTTTCTATCTATCCATCTATGTATGTATGTATGCATGTATGTATGTATCCATCTATCTATCTATCTATATATCTATCTATCTGTCTATCTGTCTGTCTGTATGACTGTCTATGTTTCACCCTCTCTCCCCTCTCCCCCGCTCTCCCCTCTCCCCCTCTCTCTATATAAATTTTACACATAACATATATATATGATTTTCACATTTCTTGTATGAGAACTCAGTAAACAATATTTTGTCAGCAATATATAACTCATATCAGTGGTACAAAGAAAGGATCTACTACATCCTGGATTGCAATACATATATATATATATATATATATATGGTGGGTATGTGTGTATATGTAAGTGTGTGTATACAAAGCGTGAGAGAGAGAGAGTGAAAGAGAGAGAGGCTTGTTCGGATAAACAAATTATATACATAGATAGGAGCCACATGATCTGACGCTGACAACCGGTATTTCCCAGTCGGTTCATAATGCAACGTGCGGCGACTTTGTCTTGTGGTTCTTCTCCCTAGTTCGTTGATTTGCGATGGCTGAAACGAAGGAACAGTGGGCTTCCGTAAAATTTTGTTTTTGTCGAGGAAAATGTCGGCCGAAGCAGTTGTTGTGCCTTAAACAGTTTACAAGAACACTGCCATGAGAAAAACAGAAATCACCGAATCTCTTGGAAATAATATTGTATAGTTTTGCATGCCATACTATGGACCAAGTTATGTACTGGGGGCGATCTGTCCGACTAATCCCGCAGTTCAGTTACTAAAACAAGCAAATAGCAACAGATAAATGTTTAAGGAAATGACATTCATAATGTTGAAATATTGCTTTTCTGTGTTTGGTTTTGAAACGGATACTATGCGACAATATGTCTTATGTGAAGTATTAAACCCTGTTTGCCACCAGGTCTATACTTTCCCCATTATGTGGGTTTGCTTTTTTTGCCGTCAGACCTCTGTGTCAGGGTATAATACTATAAAACCCTTTTGCAAAATCTAATTATTTTATGTCGGATGTAAAACCAATGTTGCTGTAATGAAAATCATGTTTTTAACTTCTATTAATTTCTATGGAATTGTAATTGCGTCTCAATATTCATCGAAATGAAGTCATCGAGATAGCAGTAGGGCTTAGGAGTATTTCGCCCGTCTTTATGTTCTCAGTTAGAATTTGGCCGGGTCATCGTTGCCATTCATCCTTTCGCGGTCGATAAAGTTGAACACTGGGGTCGATTGAATCGACGTAGCTCCTCCTTCAGCAAACTTGCTGGCCTTGTTCAAACATTTGAAATCAATATTCATAGAAATGAAATCAAAGTAATAAACATCAGCCTAACAATGGCAGCCAAATTTATTCAAAAACATTCACTGCGAACCTATAAAGGGTGTGCACATTCGACAATGTAGTATCTGATTTAATATAGAAAAGGAAACGTCTGCTTTATAATGACAAATGAATACTGTCAAAAATTTTAAAAATTACTCCCGATTTAAATACATCTAATTAGCGTTTTGAAATCTTGAGGTCATACTGCTATATTAAAGGAGCGGTTTTGGAATCACTGCATGTCCCTCTCCCCACTACTCCAAAAATCCATCTTACCTTGTGTGACAAATACGATATACGATTATGAAATCCCTGACACACGATGAAGACTACATCTATGTATTATGAGAAATCGCTATGATCATAGATGTGCTCAATTAGAAACGACCTTGAAATAAATAACTTTGACAACAACAACAGCTTCATATGATATTGATTTAGCTGTTCGAACCATTATCATATTCATTTCTCATTATGAAAATTATGGTATTCTAATTAGAGATTCCAAAGTCAATCAGTCATAAACTGCAACATAAAACTAACAGCATTCAGCGTATTGTTATTTGATCTTCTCTGTTTATGTTTAAGGTGTTAATGAGTAGAAATTTTACTGTTTTATGAAATTTTTACTGCTCTGCATCTGGAAGAAATTCTGCAGTGTCACTCGACCTGTTTCTAATGCTTGTTAAATCGCTCCCAAAGCAATCATTAGCATCTACAATACTGATAGGCTACATTCAGTAATATGGTCCACATGCAGTTAGAGGAAAACATAACATAATGATGATTCCTTTAATGCATATCATCATAAATCGCTTTGGTTTCTTGATCATTCTGGGCGTTGGTTTGGGACTAAACAAAAGCGATAACAAATGAAAGACGAAAATATATTTTAGTTTCTTATCTCAAAAATACACAAATATATTTAGGGACGAAATGAAAAGAGGCATAAGATAAGAACAAACCCAGAACGGCATCCAACAGCGTGAAATATGAGGCAAAATTAAAGTTCCTCAATATTGCAGTCCAAGATGTTTACCAAAAGATGCAACTCAAATTACATTTATGTCAAAAAGCAATTTTGAATGTTTCGAAAATAAAAGAAATAAATTTGGAGCTTTCGTAAAGCACTTCAATTCTTTTTTTTGTAAACGTAGTAAAGAACAAAATGCAAAGCTCCTTCTAGAGTCATTTTGACCGATGGCGGTCGATTTCCCGGTTTCTACGGCGTATATATTCGTAACCTGGACTCGACGCCATTCCGTCGGTCGATTACTCATTGTTCACCATCTGAGCGAACTGAAGCAACGTGAAACGAAGTGTTGTGCTCAATAACACGACACGTCACCCGATTGTTCAGGAGCCAAAAAAACCAAAATCATACTCTCATAAATCGTACGTCCTAATCGCTAAGCCACGCGCCTACACTTTCTTTAATAAGTCAATATTGAAAACCACTTAGAAACTCTCGGTAATATCGATAAAAGAATATTTTCATAATTGCAATTATCCTATTTTTTCTTTTACGATCATTATCAAAACACATTAGCACCCGGGAGAAAATAGAATCTTTAGCACCCAGTACAAAATGTTTGGCGGCATTTCTTCTGGCATGACGTCCTGCGTTCAAATTCCGCCGACGTCATCTATAGCTATCAGCATTTTCGGATAGGTAAACGGTGTACGAGTAGTTTCCCTGAAATTTCAGGCCTTAAGCTAGAAAGAATTATTTATACATATTTCACGGTTGGCGTATTGCCTGAATCACTATATCTTCGAAAAACAAATGTTCTCCTCTATATTTTCTGTCTACTTTCTCCGGAGTTCAAATTCCAGCGAAGTCGAATTTTTATCATTTCGGATAGTTAAAATGATGTAGCCACCACTTGGAATACTGGAGCCGACGATATTGACTAGTCTCCCAACTACAAATGCATTACCATTTGATTTAATCAGAAAACATTATTATTGCATAGCTAACGCCCTATGTTCTGTCAGTAATATTAGAACGTCTAGAATTACCTTGTAATCTATTTTCCGGCTGATTGTTTTATGACTACGAATCCAGTCAAGTTCACCAATGCCCTCCTCATTTTAAGACTTCTAAAAATCAAGCACTTTGGTCAATAGAACTGAGTACTTGCATGTGTTTTGCTATTTCTTTAACCATGTTTACCCTTTAGTATATTTAAAAACCAAAATTGTATGATCGCAAATAAAAGGGGCGAAGACCTCAGGAGTAACGTTATTTATCGGGGTGCGTAGTTCTGAGACCGGCATGTGTCGATAGTGACATTCATTTTTGACATTGAGAAATCACTACTCCGGCATTACAGACATATAATTAAGATTTCGTATAAAGGAATCACAGGGCAGATCAGTGTAGTTGAAGTAACCGGCGAGCGAATTAGCGGTAGGTCAATAACAAGAGGGCTGACTAATATCCATGTTTTCAGTTCGTAACTCTTAGGAATCTTAGCTTCTGGTACGACTCTATGGTAACGACATCAAGGGGACTCAACCACCACGGCCTTTTCAGGAATACTGGGCGAACAACAGATGTTTACATTTTATGTATGTTTTTAATATTTGAAAAAACAAACGAGAGTTTGTGATTAATTCTTAATGATTTAAAAAAAAATTGTAATTATAATTATTGACATGCGAGGCAAAGTGTAAATTTTAAATTAGCTTACAGTTATTTAGATATCTGATTCCGATTTTGTCTATGGATTTTGAAGAAATCTCAACAATGGTTCTATTTTAAGGCAATTTAATACAATTGATCAATTGTTTAAGAAAAAATCATGAATGAAATGGTTGATTAGTGCTAAAACGGAATTTCGTTCGTTTTTTATTCGGTTAATGTTTATTTCAATATTTTTTTAAAGAACTGTATTCCTGAATCTAAATGGCAATTATTGTCGACTTGGGCTTCCTGACTACCGCTGAAATAAGCCAAGCATTAATTTTCACAAAATTTGGAATTATTCCAGAATTCTAGATATTTTTTTCAAATCTTTTTTTTTTTACTCTAAAGACTGTTATAAGTTTTATACAACTATCATATTTAATATCATTATCAGTTTAACACCATCATCAGGTTTTACAGTAATATCGATATTTATGCAATAATCACATTTCATTCTCTTAATTATATAAATTAAAAGATTACATAGTTCTGTGATAAAAGAATAAAGTATTCTATTCAGAATGCTAGACCTTTAAATTATGTATGAATCGCAAAACAATGTGAACTAACTACTTTTTTTAAATTATGAAAATATTGATTCTAAATGTCAAAGAAGGAAAAAAGAATGGAGAAATAATACAAACGATGAAAAGAAATTACACAAAATTAATGATATAAATAAATTCTAATTGTACATTGCAATCGATATCGTAATAAATGGTAGAATATACTAATAAAAAAGAATAGGTATGCTAAAGATGTTGGCCTATATTTTATAATTGCTCTTCTCTCATAATGCTGATCAGCGAGCATTATTTTCATTGTGCTAATTATCATAATTGAAATATGATACGGAGTGATATATGTGTTGGGTGCAGTAGTGGTGAATTATTAATTGTTATGTATTATGATGAGATCTATAGAAAGACCTCTGCAAAACAGTGTAATCTAAAACAGAGCAGCAGGGGAAGAATTCATCGAGTGCACGTACGGTCTGCCAGTGTGAGTGCGGCATTATCACAGACAAAAGTGTGTCAGTTGTAGTGGTAATGTTGCAGAGAGGAAGAGGAGGAGCTATGCGAAGAGGCAAAAGGATTCTAACGATCTGTCATGTTAACAAGATTTTCAATTTTGGATTATATTATGAGCAATATACATGGATACACACCGGCAACATTTATGCAGATTCCATTACCATTCCTACCATCTACACCACTACCACTATCATCATTATCATGATCATCATCGTAGTCGTCGTGTCGTCGTCACCATCATCGTTGTCATTGTCATCATCTTCATCGACATCGTCGTCATCCTCAATATAATATTCAAGTTCGTTTGTTTTTCCATATTGGGACTGACCGAGCGTATATTTTGAAATACTTGTCAGAGCGTCTGGGAGATTACATCAAACCAAAGCAGACCTAAACATTTTCCTCATTGGTTTTTCAATTTCTGTTGCAGACTGATTACCCCCATCTAAAATACACGTGCTCCTAAGGAATCCAGTTTCCTGCTCTAATCGATGAATGTATAATTAATCTCATCACTAATGAACTATTCGAAAACACTTTTAGTGATTCCGGAAAATATGCATAGATTACTTTTAAAGATGAAGAATTTCTTTGGCAATGAAAAGGACCCCAAAACTGAGACAGAGTGAGAAGAATGTTGGAAATGTTCGAGGTCTTAGGATGTAATATGAGCACTTATGTTCATTTCCTACCTGCGCATCTGGATTTTTTCCAGAAAATCTGGTGTCTGTGTATGAGAATTAAGGAGAATAGTTTCATGAAGGCATAAGAAAGATGAGAAGAAGATATCAAGGAAAAAGGAATAACAATATACTGGCAATCTATTGTTACATGTCGACTCAAAAAAATGACTTCTAGGCGTAATTTCCAACTGAGAATAAAATACGCTTGAAAGATGGTTTTTCCTTACCTGTTTTACCGCTCTATCCTGATAAATAAAGATTCAAATTCATTTTTATTAGTTTCGTTATGGTATACTATATATTTTTCTTCAAGTTATGGTATATTTTATTAAATTGTGAGCAAATCCTAGCCAATGATAAAGGACTTTATTGATATTTCGAATTAGCACCAATATTTATGTAAAGTAATAAACAATTATTAATATTATATTTAAAAAAAACTTCCTTTTCGCTGACCTGTTATTACAAACAACACATTTTTCTTTCATTGCTGTTGGACATCACAAGAATTCTCCTAAACAAACAAGAATATTCCAAAACATAACAAACTTGTGTCTGTCACATCATTTTGTCAGAAACAGTAAACGCAATTTTTCATTCGCGCATATTGTTGTCTGATATACGGGAATTATTCAATACGAATGTCAATGTTTGGAAGTATTGGGTAAAAAAGAACGAGAACTTGACTATCGTTTATATCTAAATATTCTTGTACAATATGGAGATACCCGAGATAATTGCTGTCATATGTGGTTGATTTGAAATTGACTTAAGCGCGAATATCTGCGTTAATATATATATATATATATATATATATATATATATATATATATATATATATATATATATATATATATAAATGAATATATTACACATTTAATACGACAGTCAGTTTCACATCTCAGCTCAATTCATTATTATCACTAAAGAACGACCAGAAATAAACACAAAAACATAATCTTGTATCTGTTTTCTTTTGAAGGTAAGTTGCTTTAGCAGTATAAATTTAAATTAATGATCGATAAATAATGAGCATAGAAAGAAAACAGGGTACCTTCACCCTACACATCTCCCCTTCAAAATGCCATGGAGACAATTAAGCAGACACGACCACCTGCATACAGAACGATTGAAGAGGCTCGTTAATATGCTAGAGTTGAAACGTCTGTTATCGCAATAGGAAAGAATAACGATTATTTCTGCTTGATAATTACTATACAAGAGATTTATAGTGATAATTATACCATGAGGGACCCTTAATCTTACATTTACCGGCATTATTGAACCCTCGTTAAAATACAAAATTTAGTGGCACATGAATACGCATTAGAAACGAATAATGTACAAACACACTCACACAAAGGCATACAGTCATATAGACGGACACGCACGTACACACACACTCATGCCATGCATATACGCTTATTTGTAGATGCTTGAGCATAAGTGTGAGTACATAGGCTTATATATATATATATATATATATATATATATATATATATATATATATATGCGTGTGTGTATGTGTGTAGAGGGTGGTGACGCACGATGAGTAGCTTTTACTGCATTTTTGAATTTTAGAAGAAATGTATTTTTTACGATTGTTTAGAAATTTACAAAAGTTCTATCTATATTTGTTAAGATATTTATTTTCTCGAAATGTATTAGAAACATTATACAACATGAGCAATCACAGAGCACAAACCACTGTCAATACAACACTAACGTCCTCTCAACAATTAAAAGGAAATGAGTTTTGATATAAGAATATCTGAAATAAACTCGACTACTCTGGAAAATATACTAAAAATGAACACGATCCCAATAAAATATTAAGGAAAAAACAGGAAAAATAGTTTAGTTTTATCCGTATCCATCCTGAAAACAATAACTCCGTCTTCGGAGGTAATAATATGAACACTCTTTAAGAAAATTCTCACCTTTCGGTTTGAAAGGCAAGTTATATGGGGAAAACGAGTAAGAGTAAAGGAGTTTCTTTTATAGCCCAGAATTTTGTTTGCAAACGGAGTTGTACACAATGTATATATATATACATCTTGGCAAAAATATTTAGGCT
>NC_043008.1:2761830-2804330 GCF_006345805.1 Octopus sinensis | reverse complement strand
CCCACTTAGAATTCTAGGCAATGGTTGAATTCTATGAGCAAGTGTCTCTGGAAAAAAGAGAATCACAATCACAAGTAAAGCACACGCGTAAAATAAAGAAATGCAGAGAAAGAAAAAATTTCAAGTAAATGAACTGCAAATAATGCAATCAAATTGAGATAAAAAAGAAATTTAAAAGCAAACCATACGAATTTTTATCATGAAGAAATGTTCCCTTCCTCTTAATTTCCATTGCTAGCGGCTGTTTTCTTTCACTTAAGTCCATAACTTACAGTTATCGTTTTTTGTTTCTGTTGTTATAAAATTGTAAAACCGAAATATATTTTGTTCTATTAATATCCCATCTTTTTCAAGTTTTTGCTTAATTAAAGGTTCAAGGATCAATTTAATCGCTTTTTTCTTGTTTGTCAGTGTTGCTTTTAAATTTACAAAAACTAAAAAAAAAAAATTCGAAACAAACAGCATAAGAGGAAATTTTCTCATAAATCTGCGATTCTTTAATGGCTTACAAAGCGAAATAAGACCAGCGCTTTTAAGCTTTTTTTGTGTTTTGTCATATTAGTACAAAAATATGATAAACGGTGGAAAAACAAATGGCTGTAGAAATTAACAAGTGATACTGAGAAGTTAGTCTGGCCGCTTCAGCCGCGTCCATGGGTAATCAAATACCGATTGATTTTCGTTATTTTTCCTCTCTGTCTGCGTCGGTTGTTTCCAGTACTTTGTTTTTGGCCAGGTGAATTAACGAGTAAAATATAAGTTAAACCTTTTTTAAGTAGAAATCCTTCTAGAAACAAGGAAAATTTGGTGTGTATTCAAATACGCCCTCCATTTGTAGCGGAGTCTTGAAATAATGAATGACGTAGCTATTGGCATGTTTTCGAAGATAAGCTTGGCATGCACTTACTAATATCATATAATAGGGCCGGTTTCACAGTTACCTTGGCGTATAGGTTCCCCATCTGGATGGGACGCCGGTTCGTCGCAGGTGAGCTGCAAGATGCAGTAGGCAAAAGTGAGAGAAAGTTGTGACGAAAGAGTCAGCAGTGTTTCACTCATAAACACACGTATCGCTCGGTCTGAGATTCGATCCCGAAATCCTTCGATCGCGAGTCCGCTGCTCTAACCACTAGGCCATGTACCTCCACATTCAATAATTTAAATGGGATAAATTTTGAAATTCTCTCAAAATACTACAAATTCCCCATGCAACATTTAATGAAAGTGATTAACTATGCTTGCATCTGTATCTACTGCAATCTTAGAATCATATTTTTTGAGACCAACAACGTGTAATCCATACAGCTTTAATATAATGTCAACGTTGAAACTAGCGTTCCTTGTAATATCAATGTATAAATCACCATACGGAATGAAACCTTTAACCGATACTAAAGATTGCAAACAAAGTATTTTCTTTATTCCTTTTCAATTCTACACTGATATATTTTTACTATATTGAAATTCATACATCGACAAAGGTGCTTATTGCAATTACTGAATTACTTGAGAGGCGAACTATTATTCTATAAGAAAAAAGAAGGTACCTGTTGAACGTTGAAGACGATGCAATGTAAAGTAGTCATACTGCATTTATCTATATTCTCCCGAATATATTAATCCGCGCTTGTATCTGGCAAGAAAATTACTTTTGTGACCTTTAATGCGAAGAATTCTAATAGATCTATTTTTCAACTGGTACACGCTGCTATTATTTGTACGTGCAATGTTATATGTGTTACTTAGCGATATTTCAGTGAATGTTGCTATGGTATCTGTATATTTCAGATTCCACATTGTGTTATATTTTTCCAAAGAAGTTGTTTGATTGGAGAGTTCTAAAGTTTCCAGTGATTGTGCAAAAATGTCTTGAAATAGTTTAACGAATTTACATACAATTTTGAAGGAGGTCTTACACTATTTTCAGATGGTCTTAAACAACAGTCTTTTGTGGTTATCAATAACCTATGTACTTCCTCTATAGATGACCTTTCTATTCCTACACATCCGCTTTCTTTGAGTTCCTATCTTCCCTGTAAATCTCTAGAATTACTCTTGGACGTTGTCGCATTATCATGCTTAAAATTAATTTTTTCACAGTGTTTAAAATACGAATAGACAATATACTGAGTACGCTAGTGTAGACTATATATATATATATATATATATATATATATATATATATATATATATATATATATATATATATATATATATATATATATATAAAATATTATTAGAGACAAAACCACTATTTTGCAAAACAAACAAGGAAAGACTTAATCAATATATTTATATATATATATATATATATATATATATTGTATTGCTGTATTCATGGAAACATCACTGGTCGCAATTATGTGATGATTTCAGTGATTTACGTTGGGGGAAAAATATATAATAGAAAATGTTACATATTGCTCTCTTAAACTGTCATGTGCACAATACATATTTTCATTCTTTGCGTTTTAAATATGATGCGTTTTTCCATGCACCCAGATGCAATATGCAGTTCACAAAACGTTAAACAAGAACAGAAGAATATACTTCAGAAACACTTAGTGTCTATTTTTGTTTCAGAGCAAGATTTCCGAGAGTAATTGGAATGAACTCGTAGCATTATTTGTAAAGCATGTTCAGAATAGTGCGGAATTCTGTTGATAAAATGCCAAACTAGCACTTGGTTGCATTAGCCTACTAACCCAAATTTCAGGCTTTGGGCCTATGTTACAAACACACATTCGTATTTTGATTGAAAGAATAATTAAGGGATCGGTAATCAAGTAAACAGTTTTAACATCGTTTCCAACTATTCATTTCGGATTTTACATGCTTTTTGTTCAAATCACGCTGTTGTGAGATTTACATCTCGTCATTCCGGAGAGGGGAAATCGAAATCTCATTCAGGTGAAATACAATTTATTCCAACAACAATATACTTCTAATGCTTATGTTAGAAACCATTATTAATATAGAAATGTGGGAAAATAAAAAAAAATATCATATTAGGAATCGATGCATTCACAGCGAAGAAGAAGAAGAAGAAGAAGAAGAGCTTCTGCCAGCTCGCCACCATCTTTCTGTTTATATTAAAGGATAATAATTTAGGAAACTTGCTTTTTGTTCGATCATTTAGAAGTGCTTCAGGGAAGGGAGATGTCAATGATCTGTTCGTAATTCAGTTTCTTTTTCATTTGCTTTGGTCTAAATGGTTACGAAACATGGGGCAGTGGCAGTGCTTATGTTACGCATGGACAGCGTTCCTCATCATTCCGTCACATAAAATCGGTTGTTACATCAACACAGAACTCTTTTACTTATCTTCTTCACGATGGTCAATACTTTAATCATCCTAACTATATGTTCATCTTATTCAACATTGCCTACCATTTTCCGCCATTCTTACCATTAATATATTTATCATGTGTTAAACCTCACAACGAATCTTCATCATCATCATCATTATTATGGTCGTCGTTGCTGTCATCGTCATACTCGTCGCCACCGCCGCCTCTATCATCATCAGCATCACCATCACCGTAACCACCATCAAATCATCATCATCATCATCAGCATCATCATCATAATCACCATCATCATCGTCGTCATCATCATCATCATCAACATCATCATCATCATCATCATCATCATCATCATCAACATCATCATCATCATCATCATCAACATCATCATCATCATCATCATCATCATCATCGTCATCATCATCATCCTCATCATCATCAACATCATCATCATCATCGACATCATCATCATCATCATCATCATCATCATCATCATCACCAGTACAGAACCATTATCACAGTTATGCATAATATTCTCATGCACATTTAACATCTACATTGTCATTCATATCAATCATATCAATCATATCAATCACCATCATCACAGATGCAAAGATGTCTATCAGCATCACTTTATCCCATATCAGCTGCATCAACGTTACCACCGTTATTATACCATCATCATCCTCTTCATATTCATCATTATCACTCTTGTTATCCACATCGTTATCGTCCTCCTCATCGTCTCCATCGTCAGTATTATCATCCTCTTCGCATGGTTTTCACACGCACTTTTGCAATGGAGACAGTAATTGATTTAAAGCAAAAAAATCTAATAATAATAATAATAAAAGCAATAAAAATAATAAACATAGCAACAACATTGACGATGATGATAATGATGATGCTTATGATGATGATGAATATGATGAAGATGCTGATGCTGATGATAATAACAACAACAACAACGACAACACCACCACCACTAACAATAATATTGATAATGATAATAATAATAATAATTATAATAATCAATAATAATAATAATAATAATAATAATAATAAGAAGAAGAAGAAGAAGAAGAAGAAGAAGAAGGGGACAACAACAACAACAACAACAACAACAACAGCCAAACAGCTATTTAAGTTGGTCTTCCTTATATCACTCAAGTAACCGATTCCTACTTTATTACCTCAATAATATGGTAAAAGTGGTTTTGAATTCCATTCTTTCATGATATATTTCCTTTTCAAATTGATATATTTGAATCTATTAACAATAAAATATATTTGGTAATAAATCATCCTCGAAGCATAAAAACATCATGTTTAACATCATTTGGTACGAAAATGGAGTAGTAAAACCAATTTTACAGCAAATGTTATAATTTTGCAATCGTTTTGACCATAGATTTACTAAGATTTGAAATAAAATTAAAAGTGTCAAACCAGAAATGTTTGATTTAGAGTTTTACACAAAATACATTTTGAATTAATATATGTATTTATGTCTGTGTGTATACAGGTATGCATTTATATATTTGTGAACGTATGTATACATGAAATATATGACAGAATGTACGAATGTATAATCGTTAGTGTGTCCTGGCAGAATTTTAGGAATGGTAATTGCAATAGTTATGGAAATACCAGTATATAACAGTTACTATAATTTATTGTTCCGTAGAGGTCAGGTTTATATGTTCGTATATCATTATTTCTCATATAAGGCAGCAAAGTCATTCGGCAATCGTTAGAAAACTTAGCTGAACTCATCCTTGTTACGTCTCACCAAATTCAAAACTCACTTCATTCTTCTTTGCTTTATATCACATGTATGGATGTTTAGCCACAAACGTATGCACGCAGAGACCAATATACCGATATATACATACACACCTACAAACATACATACATATATACGTACATATATAACTAGACAGATAGACAGACAGACAGACAGAGTGACATATAGATAGAAAGATAGGTAGAAATATAGATAGATAGTTCATGTAGACAGAGTGAGAGAGATATAGATTACATTTGCTTCTCTCTACATTTGCATCCACATGCACATTTATGCTGATTTGTACACACACAAACATACACACACACACACAAACACACACATGTTAATGTAGAACGATGGAAATGAGTGCTCAGAATCGTATTGGTTGAGAATTATTTTTTTATTTGTTACTTCAGGCTATCATTGGTTTTTTGCCAGGAAATTTGAAAATACGCAATTGTCTTTAAAATTTTTCTAGCTGATCAGAAGGAAAAACACACAGATTCGTTCAGTTCATGCGAAGTCTCGTAAAAGAAACAAGCATATCTTGAATGTTTGCCCCCATTCGATTTATCTTTTGAGCAAAGTGTTATGTGGTCAATTTATTTGCATTATCTTGTCATTCTAATCTCTCACAATGATTATACCTCGCGTCTGCTCCCAGCCTTTCATTCACTCATTTCATTGTGAATTTCTGTTGCCATTCTGTTTGCTCGAAGTAAATCACCTTTAATCAGGCAAATATGTTATCGAAACCGGTGCTTTCGAAAGGAGACGTCTTGTATAACATTGTTTGTATACTTACACAGACGCCAACGTGTCACTCTTGTCACCGGACAATTTTGAACCAGTGAAGACATTATTTAGCTATTGAATTGGAAATTTAGCTATTGCTCAAATGGTGAAGATCTCTTTCCTTTTTCAGGGTCTCAAGTTTATGAGGTGATAATTTGTGTGGTATTTGTGTGTGTTGCTTGTATCTGTATGTTGAGTGCCTCGGTTTGTATAATATTCTGTTCTATTGCGGCTGTGTTGTTATAATTTTAGGGCTGTTTCAGAGCTGCTTTCCAGCGATTCATGATGAACATTTGGCTATTATTTCCAATAATTCGATTTAGGAAATAGTGTTATTTTACACACTTCGATTTTAAAGGAAAAAGATTCAAAAATATATATTAAAGATGCAATAAAATGCGCAATATCCTAATATACATACAGTCACGCAGAGAACAAATAGAATGAGGAGGAAAATTTTAAAACCACTGAACGCTATATTTATGATAGTCAAGTACTTTAGAAACATCATTAATTTTTGTTTGTTGCTTCACTTTCTAAGATGTTTTCGAATTTATGAGTTGGTAAAATTCCAGATTAAATGTGTAAAGGAAACCATATTCACTGGTTAAAATTGCTTAAGTATATTCTAATAAACCGTAAAAGAATAATAATATGAATCGATGGCACAAACGATATTTTGCTATTTTGTTTCGGGTATATTTTCTACTTTTTTGCAGATGTTTGAATGTTAAGTTAAGCGTCAATGTTTTCTAACTTGCTAAAATATTGCCAAGCACTGACAAATCTCCACTTAAATACAATAACCTATACACTTTTTGGCACTGACAAAGAGATATGCTGTTATATCAGATTAAACATTCCATTTGTTGAGTTAAAAAAAAATTGCCCTTTCTACTTCACTTTTCTATTCAAAAGTCACTCTCTGCTTGAATTGTGATTTTCCTTTCCAGTCTGGAGTATTCACGCAATAACTGTTTTCTTTTACTGTTTTCAGTTATTGAAAGAGGACCATTCTGTCACTTTAAATTCAAGGCTCCAACAAATTTCATTATAGTATCACATTTTCTTTGAATTATAATGTATTAAATTACGTAGACGAACTTGTGTTATAAAGTCACAATTTAGAGATTCATAAGAAATACCATAATCTGTATTTCACGACACTGTTCTTCCATGTTTTTGTCTATTACGGCATCGTGTTTTTGTTTTCCGGCAACCGTATGAGTAGTACAATGTTATGTAATGTATGTTTTTGATTTTGTAACACTTCGATGCTTTTTTTAGAGGATATTTTGTTGTTAGTTTTCGGTTTGTAAAGGGGGCTGACAGAAATGCACACTCATTGTATAATACGATTGTTATATACAAATTATTCAGTGTTAGATTAAGAGTAATATAATATGGCATGAAGTCAAAATATATGTAGTTGAAGGTGAAGAATTAAGTTTCAATACACAATTCATCCCCACTTCATCAATCTCTTTCGTTTATAAAACTTGAGTGTAAACAAGAAAGTTTCTATGACTTAATAGCATAAACGTCATTGTGCGATACTTCACTTATCGTCAAGTTTGAAGAATGATATTCGGAAACTAACTTTTAATTAAAATGGTTTAGTGGAGTGTAGAAGAAGGAATCGGTTACAAATTGCAGAATGGTCTTGAGTAAAAATTCTCTCGTGGTTTAATTGCCTCTTTATTGTGCAAAGTACGACGATAAATTACTGGGATATGATTTAATTTATTGTAGTCTAAAGTGGTGTTTTCCAGCACACAAAGAAATCGAGCGTTTAATAGCAGAGAACGACTTGAAGTATACTTTTTTTGAGAGACTTCCGTTTATTCGGTTGTAAGATAAAGATGCAAATAGATAAAGCCATGTTTATGGAAAATAGACGATAATATGGAAAACGCAAAAGAAAAAAAACTCAAGATAACACGAAAGGTGTTTTAAATAATAAATATAATATGAATGCAATGAATGTGATATTTAATATATCAGTATAACTCTTCCATAATGCCTGTAAGTGTTATGATTAAGAATACTTAAGTAGGTGTTTACTCATTGCTTGCAAATACTTCAACAAGCTTGGGAGAATTGATACTTCACTGAAGAACATCCAAACCAAACAAGGATCCGCAACAACAAAGCATATATATCTAAATATTGTCACATATCCCAGATGATAAAAAGCATATATATCTAAATATTGTCACACATCCTAGATGATAAAATGAAAAATATAAGAAAAATAACAAGAAAAATTCTATAACATATTTCGCCGCTGAAAGCCGTTATTACTTAGGTGAGTTTTGGCAATATACTTTACTCCTTTTGGTTATAAAATATGCTTTTAGTTTTGCTTTTAAGTTGGAATTCTACCAATTCAGAAATGGGTTAACACATCTTTGCACAGTAATCAAGAAATAGACATACAGGTAAGTTAAATATGTTTATGAACATATGAAGATATTTTTATTAGATTTACTACACGAAGTATTTACTTAATGTTTTCTGTCCTTTATCGATGCAAGGCAAGATTCAATGCTGGGGATCGTTTCTTGCTGTTCTGTAACTGTTAATATTTCACTTAGAATTCTTCAGCTCAACAATTTCTTCGGCAATCACTATCAATTTTGTCCTGCCATATTCCTCAAACCTTACTAAAAGAATTGAATGGATCCACACAGTGAAACCATGTGATTGGGAGGCAACGTTCTTATCATACGGTCACACAGAAATATATATATAACTTCTGACATCATAATATGAAGAACGAACCGAAAGAAAAAAACTAAATAACAAAGAAAAACTTTCAGTATTATGGATTTTCAGGACCGATGAAACAGAAAAGCAAAAGAGAAAGAGTCTTTTGACGTTTCGGAATTGAACACTACATCAGAAGAAGGAAGGAAGGAGCAAAGTAAGGTGAGGGGCAGGAGATGAGCAAAAAAAATTATTGTTGGCAGTCGGGTTTCAATAGAGTTATATACTGAGGAGTAAACGAATAGTTGGGATTTGCGTACTTACACAGAAAGTATGTGTATGAAAGTGTGTGCGTGAGTGTGTGTGAGTTTTTAATATAGGCACAGGCGTTGTTTTGTTACAAGACGGTAGCTTCCTTAGTACATGGCTTCAAACCTGGTCATGAGTCTTTTACTATAGCATCCGGCCAAACAACGCGTTTTGACTATATTGCATAGACGGAAACTGAAAGAAAACTAGCATGCATATATGTATGTGTGTTTATTTGTCTGTCTGTCTGTATGTACGTGTGTATGTATTCACATGTATGCTTCTATTTCCTTTTGCTTGTCCACCCTCAGCGCTTGTCAAACGTTCTCGTTCTGTTAACGCTTCCATACCTCACCGACTAACCACAAAAGACAGAACAAATACCGACGCAGAACAGCATAATCACCCATCTTCAAAGTGGTGGGAAGAGGCGTGTAATATTGTTGTCGCTTCGAAATCCGTCAAATTTATGATGGCTGCACGACTGTTGATTATAAGTTTGCCAGCATATTTTTTCAAATAATGAATTAGAATGCAATATATTAACCACCGATTAACCTATAAAGCGAACAATACAATTGAAAATGTCGAAGAAAAATGTATGCATTATCTAACCTGCTAAATGTATCATTGAAATTTCTCCAAAGTCAGACAGCATCGTATCATATGAAAGAAGAAATGTTTGTAATAGACTATTGTTGGGTAGTGGAAGGGGTATCCCTACACGGCAGCGAAATGGGTGCTGTTTATCGTAGTTCCCAAGCGGCTAAGCAGCAGCAGTGCGGTGCCAACCGCAAAAACAGCAGGAATCTCATCGAGGAAATGACCAAACATCTCTAGGTTAGTAAGGATAAAATAAACAAATCAGTGTAAAAGCACACTGTAGGGAAATTAACAAAAAGAAAACGACATGAATTATACACTGCGTGAAAAGGCAGGATGGTCACGTATTAAGTGATTTTTTAATGTTATTAAAATGATGAGTGTATGAGGAAGTGTCTATAATGTCACTTGATTTAATAAACATCAATCCACACTTTCCAAAGAACGAATGGCACACTATAAATTATAAGAAGACGGAATTCTAACCACGTTTCGTGATTCGCTACAACGACATCATCTTTATAGGATGCAGTGGCGAAGGTCTTCATCAGGAAGAACCACGTCCGGTTTCGGTCCCTACCCCTCTACCGTTTTCGACGGGGTGTCCCCCACCCATGGTGTTCGAAGGTGTTTTCAGTTCTGGTGTTGAGTGTTTTCTTTTCGTTCCTATTTTTTAATTTGGTTTCTTCGATGCAGAGTCAACGAATGTCAGCGAGCGAATGACCTTCTTGCCACGTTCTCTTTTAAATACTCACCGGTAGGCGGCAGCTGCTAAATGTCACGTGACACTAAGCTTCAAGTGACAAATTCCGTATTCTTGACTTCAATACCATTGTATGTATGCTTATGCAGTAAGTATCAAAATACGGATCAGCAGAGTGCCGGAGAGCCGTGTGTAACATTAGGGAAACAAAGATTTAGTGCAAGAGGGAGTGAGAAATTGAGATAATGAGAGGGAGAGAGAGAGAGAGAGAGAGAGGGAGCGAAAAGCTGTTATTTTTAGTCAATGTGGGTCACATCGACAACAACAACAGAACAGGATTGCATTCACATAAATTAATTCCAACCAATCGTCCTTAATGAAAATAGAAACAAAAGACAACATGATGAGAATAAGTTCTGAGGTCAATTGACGATACAGTTCTAGTTATTTGTGAATCTACATGCACAGAGCGAGAAACACAAACAGCCATACATGGATACATACATGCATGCATGAATACGTACATATATAAATACATGCATGCATGCATACATATACATATACGCACCGAAATATATACACACACATATATACAAAAAGAGAAAGAGAGAGATATGGAAAGAGAGAAAGAGAGAGAGAAAGAACGAGAGATGTGTACATGTGTATCTATGTATTTTTTGTGTGTGTATATATGTATGAATGTATGTATTTGTGTACGTATGTCTATCACCTGTGAACAATAGAAACGTCTCCTGATTTAAAACATCTGCTTAGAATAAAAGAATAAAAGAATTACATAAATTTGAAAATTTTCAAAACAATTTCATGTATTGTTTTATTGATATTTTCTATTTTTATTTGCGTATACATACATACATACATACATACATACATACATACATATATATATATATATGTATATATATATATATATATAATAAATACATATATATATATATATATGTGTATATGTACATGTATATATATACACACATATATATATGCATGTACATATATGCATATACATATATACTCATATGGTTATCTGTTTATACATTCTCCAAAGAATCTTAATCCAAATTGTTTTGGAAAATTGCTATGGAAACGCAGCTGCAATAAAACATTTTACAATTCTGATTTGAGTTTCTTCTACAATTATTATCTCAATCACTTTCAAACAAACAAAAAAATGTTTTTTTGTGATTGCTGCGTCTATAAAGTATAAATATATATATAAAAACAAAGATAAAAACAAAACGAAAAGATTATTAGAAATGTTTGGTGGTTCTGACAATCATGATGACATTTATAATGATGCTTATGATACAGATGATGATGGTGATGATGATGATGATAGTGATGACGATGATGATGATGATGGTGATGATGATGATGACGACGATGATGATGATGATGATGATGATGATGATGATGATGATGATGTTGATGATGATGATGATGACGATGATGGTGATTGCTATAATGATGATGTTGACGACGACCGCGACGATGAGGACGGTGGGAAGTTGAATGATGAGGACGGCGAGGAACATGATTCCAACAATGGTGACGATTGAAGTAAGTGACTGGAAAGCATTAGAAATTGTCAGACAGAATAAAACTCAAACAGCTGGAAATGATATTGTGTCGGGCATGTGGCTAAAATATCTGATATTCATAGATTAACTTACATTTATATTTAAACGTTAACTGAGAGAGAGAGAGAGAGAGAGAGAGAGAGAGAGAGAGAGAAAGGGAGTGTGTGTATGAGAGAGAAATAAAGTGACAGATAGAGAGAGAGAGAGAGAGGAGAGAAAACGAAATATTTCCGCGCAAGATATGCCACGTTACATCTATATATTTAGTTTTCTCTGAAATAATACTACAAGTTAAAAAGAAAGCAATTCGATGTCTTTTGCTCGTCGATCCTCTATTCTTGGAAATATAGACGGCTGTGATTATACCTAATGACAAATTTTGGATTATAACCAATGCTTTGTATTATACCTAATAACAAATAAGATTGATTTCTTTTGTCGTAAAGACAAATGTTATCTCCAAAAACCTACAGTTCAATAATTTTATTTTGCACAGTATACAATCATCATCATCATCGTTCGACCGTGGTCGAGACAATGGAATTTACCATGCTACGCCAGACTTCACGGTCCATCATGGCATTACGGAGGTCCTGTTGCTGGATGCCTGTATCCCAGGAGATTACATCAGGGTAGGAGAGTGTGCGCCCTCTGGTATTGCGAGTAGATGGCTTCCAGAGGGGAAGAGTAGAAATTACTTCTTTTTCAGCTCTACAACAATGACCAGCAAACTGGACTCTCCTACCTTTCACAAGAGATGACACAGGTGGTAGTTTCCCATATATTTGCATTTTGGTTGGATGGCGCTTCCACGAGAGATTTTGAGCTCTCATAAGGAGGCGAGTGTATACAAACTGAAACTTCCAAAAACGGGGGAACATCCATTTCAGCGCAAATTGCAAAGGTTATCATTGCAAGATTGTGCTACTCATACTGGTACAAAACGGTTGAGCTACAAACCAATCTCGAAATATATTTTTCTTCTTCTCGTCTCCAAATTAAAATTCAATAAAATCACAGTATTTATTCCCGTTTCCTGTTTTCGCATATCAACTTCCGTCACAGTCAACTTTATCTTTCTCCCATCAGTTGATCGACAAAAAGTAGCAATTAGGACACTGGAAAGTTAGACTGTTTCACCGAAGTTTTGCATTATTCTTCTCTTCCTCCGAATATCAAAATACCCCGTCTACTACAAGTGTGTAACACCACCTATCGCCCTGCTAGACGTAACCACTCATCACTGCTTAAGAAATATCTTCTCCATATAAGCATTCGTATCAAGCTTCAATTTCAAAGTTAGTTTGCTCTATTCCTGCAACCATTCAAACAAGACCTGAAAAAACAATGGAAAATATTAAATTTTTTACATCCAAGGTAATAAAACCATGATGGGAGTGTCCTGAACGTTTCGGACGTTCACTCATCACGGAACAGATATCCTGGAAACCCAAGCATCTACGAGCAGCTTTTGAGATTTTGATACTTTTTATGCTATGAAACTATTTGTCAACCATTTTAAAGCGTTACATACATTTTTTTATTCGTTTCTTTGTTTCAGACAATTGACTGCGGCCATGTTGGAGCACTGCATTTAGTTGAACGAATCGACACCAGGACTTATTTTCTGTAATTCTAGTACTTATTTTATCGTACTCTTTTACCGAACCACTAGGTTACGGGGACGTACTACACACCAACTACGGTTGGCAATCGATTATTTGTGACAACCTCAACACACATACAAATACAAACACACATGCATATGTATATACGACGGGTTTCTTTCAGTTTCTCTCTACCAAATCCAATTACAATGCATTGGTCATCCCGAGGCTATAGTAGAAGACACTTGCTCAAGGTATCATGCAGAGGAATTGAACCCAGAAGTATGTGGTTGGAAAACAAGCTTCTAAAGATACAACTGCACATGCGCCTAAAGATAATTTTGATTTCAAATTTTGGCACAGGCCCAAGTAAGAACGGTGAAGAAAAGGAGGCGACTCGATTACATTGACCCCACTGCTGAGCTGGTCTGTACATTATCAACCACGAAGGATGAACAGCAAAGTCGCCCACGATGGAACAGGAATCAGAACATAAAGACGGACGAAATGCCCTTCGCTTGGTGTGCGAACGATTCTACTAGCTCGCCGCATTTTTGTATACGCGTATTAAACATAAAGACGTATATACCAAAAAGGCTCATACGTCTGGAAAGGTGAACAAATCCATTTCACAGATGTAAAGGCAGAATGTCAGAGAAAGTAGACGCATTTATGTTTTGGACAATTTTGTAATCGAGTAGCTAAAGATTTTGTAACTAATTTACGGATTTAAGATACATTTAGCATGGGGAAAATAGCCACGTGCTGACAGAAAAATCTGTATATGACACACTTATATTTAAACCTTATTATACATTCGAATGCATGGAGAAAGAAATATGGAATAAGGACTGAGTTTCCTAAGCGAGTAATCAGTTATTCTATATTTCTGATAAATATCTTATAGAAAATTTTTAAATTGTAAAGATTTCAAAATAATGTATCACGTCACTGTTGAAGGAAAGAAAATTATTAAAACAAAAATTTGTAATAATGTACGTGATGACACAAATAAGGGAATTATAAGCACAGCAGTCTGGAAGTAATTAGCAATTAATGAACTATTTAAAATATAGCACGTGAGCGAATCATTTAGAAATGAATAATAGAAATGTGTTTTATTTATATATTTAATCTGCTTTAAAGGTTTAAAACAATGCAATTGGAATCAGAAGCCCAGCTGTTCCAGCTATAACCACTTGTTATAATATTCTGATTAGAAAGCTTTTAGATTTTTGCTCCTATCAACGATTATAATGATGTGTTCCAAATTGCGCAGATCATATGAAAGTCAAAAGGATTTTTTTTTTTTTTGTGCAGGTATGTTAAACCATTTTTCAATAGTTAGAATATCTGCGTATTAGAACACGATTAATAAAACTATATAGAATATCAAATCTAAAAATACAAAAATCGTTTAAAGTATCTCTTGAAAAGTGGTCATATTTAAGGTAGATATACAATGTCATGTGTATTTTGAATTTACTTTTCTCCAGTGTAAATTATTGGCATGCTTCAGATACCCAGTTATCTGAGACATACACGAAAGGTCTTCGATTTAGAAGGATATGAATATTTCTTAATGTAAACTGATCAAATATATGGCGAAGCACACGAAGAACCATTGGACTCTATGAGAAAACATAAAGAACATTTGAAAATGCCTAATTAAAATAAGAATATAATTAAAAATATATATATGGGGTTGAGATCCTTGTATCTAAAATTTTAAAAACAAAAACTCAAGTATGAGGAATAAGGGAGTAAAGTGTTATGATAGTTTTATGATGAGGATGACGAAAATAAAAATACTAAAACGAAAGTGTCGCAACAAGAAATCTTTCTCAGAAGAGGCAAGTAAAAAGTGAGTAGAATATAAAAGTCAACAAGCTTCTTCTCTTAGTTATTTATTTGTTTCAATCATTTGATTGCGGCAGTGCTGCCATCAAATGGTTCTCAGTCGCAGAAATAGAGACCGGGACTTATTCTTTGCAAGCCTAGTACATATTATGTCGACCCTTTTTACCGAACCGCTAGGCTACGAACCGGGGTCGTAAACATACCAACATCGGTTGTCAAGCGTTGGTGGTGGTAGGGGGGGACAAGCACACTCATGAATACAAACATATACACTGAGAGACAGGCACACATATATATACATACATATATATATATATATACATATATATATATATATATATATATACATACATATATATATATATATATACATATATATATATATATATGTATATACATATGTATATATATATATGAATATTCGACGGGTTTCTTTCAGTTTCCTTCTACTAAATCCACTTATAAGACTTTGACCAGCTTTGCTAATCTTATACATATAGGTCTTTAATAAAAAAATTTTATGGTTCGCTGTTGTCATGCTTAAACGAAAATGTGATAACCGTAGACATACAACAGAATTGAAACTGTAATAATTTGAGATTATAATGGCATTCTGGAATACGAACTGAAATGGAATGGTAAAAGCACACTATTCAACGAGACTCAGCGAATGGCAGAATGACCGTAATCAGGAATATGACAATTCTCACAGACAGAGATATTAATGCTAATTGTGGAGATGCCATTTTCCAAATTTCAATAAGTAAAGAATATCTCCTAATAGTTGTATCAAAATGTGTCTGAAAGAAATGGAAGAACCATGCAAATAGAAAGACACCTAAGTAGAGATTGGAAAAAAAGAGAAACAAATCGTATAATAACAGTTGCTTTAGGAATGGGAAAACGTATGTAAATAAATATGCAAACAAAAATCCCAAAACAAGTACACAAGACAACAAACAGATGATAGCATTAATAGGTATTGACTATATAATATATAGAGAGAGATATTGGCAAACAACGACAATGAAACCAAAACAGAAAACCGCACATGACCGGGCTACAAAATATGTGCTCTGATCTGAAGTGAATTAATACGATAAAAATACAAGAGAAATACTACTGCCAGTGTTGCTGATGCTGCAACTACTAAACTTAATCTTACGATTACTACTACTACTAATAATAATATCGACTTATATATTTTGGCACAAGTCGTGGAATTTTGAGAGGAACAAACACGTCGATTACATCGGAACCAGTATTCGACAAATATTTATTTTAGACGCTGTAACAAGTCTGCGATCTCACCTCTTTCTCATAAGTTTTTCTTCAACAGATAAATGGCTCAAAATTTTGGTGAGACATGGTCAGTCGATTACCTCAAGTCCGTTGCTCGAATGGTATTTATTCTATCGACTAAAAAACGAAATGATAAAAGGCGAAATTTACTTTGACGAGATTTAAACTTAGAATGAAAAACCAGAAAAAAATAATGCTGCAAAGACTTTCCACTGGCATGCTATCAATTCGGTCAAACTCATCGCTTACAGGCAGTGAAATGAATAATAATAATAATGATGATAATAATAACAATAATAATAATAATAATAATAATAATAATAATAATAATAATAATAATAATAATAATAATAATAATAATAACAATAATAATAATAATAATAACAACATCGAAGAATACCTTAGGAATGAGAACCCAGGTTCGAAATTTCCCCCAGACACCTGATGTCGGCTGGTGGGTATATCACCCGAAACATTGTGCTAACAACAAGCAATATGAGGACAAATATCCGTCAAATATAAATAATGTAAATAATGTACATAATTCCTCATCTCTTAAATATAGAGCTACATTATCAATACTGTTTGATGGTTTCTGCTTGTGTCAGAAAATGGACTTGTTTTCATTGGCCAGTGTAGTTGATAGTTTGGACACCCAATGAAATTAGAAGAGCGTTCAGATTAATCGACATTGACGTTCTAAATATTATTGTTATTGCTGATGCTACAGTTGTTACATTTATTTTAATATTAACAGACATAGAAAGAAGGCCAATTAGTAGAATGTAATGACGGTTACTAGAATCTTAGTGACACTTCGTCATTTTTGAAGTTGTGTGCAAATTCCGGCACGGTGAATTTTGTCTTTTAACATATCAGGGTCGGTAAAATACATACCAGTTGAGCGCTGATGTCGATATAATCGAATTAGCTCCTTTGTCAAGATGTCTGGTCTTGTGCCAAAATTTGAAATCAATATGAAGAGAAGAGGCAGAATCATTAAAAATTTGGATAAATGTTAACCTGTTTTTTTTTCCCCGGTTATTTACTTTTAAAATTCAAATGTATCACACGTTCACAAATTAGAGTACAAGGCACGTACAACAGTTGATGACACTGATTACTCCATATTCAGACGAAGTATGTCGCTGCTGCCAGAATTACAGAGGAATGTTAGTGTGTATGATATTGCTGTTGTTGTTGTTGTTGTTGCTGTTGTTGTTTTTGTTGTTGTTGCTGTTATTATTATTATTATTATTATTATTATTATTATTATTATTATTATTATTATTGTTGTTGTTGTTGTTATTATTATATTAGTTGGGAAATTGGTAAGAAAAACTTACAAAGGCATAGTTTAAAAGTAAATCAGATTTACACTTCAATAGATTATTAAGTATTTCTCATAGAGTTTCAAATATATATACGTGTGTGAGTATGTGCGTATGAGTGTGCGAGTGTGTGTGTGTGCAAGAGAGAGAGAGAGGGGGTGCGTGTATCTGTTTGGGCGTGTATGTGTATGCATTTACTCATGTATGTTTATATATATACATACATACATATGTATATATATATATATATATATATACATGCATACATACATACATACATATATATAATTTAGAAAAGTTTAACTTAAGTTGATAATAAGAAAAGGTAAGGAAAGAGATCGAAGTGTTTCTGCCCATGAATTCTGTCGCTGTTGCCCGTCATAAAAATATATTTACTAAGCGGTGTCGCGTTAAAATAAGTGAAAATTGAGGCTTGACCAAATTTTAGATTTTGGAATGCCACACGACTCTTCTAACTACACAGGAAGCATTTGCATTGAAGAGAGATATTTTAACAAATATTAAGTAACATGCAGTGACAATTTATATTCTCCGCCATGAGGCCGTGTTAGTGTGTACTTGTGAATTATTGATTACAACCTGTTCAGATTGACACATAAAACACTTTGTTAGCCATCGTACTGTTTCTGAAGTAGGATCTTCACCAGAAAATAGGAACATATGTTTAAGATTAGCAAATGTGAAGTAGTTGTTTGCTGCCAGTACAAGGTTTCCTTTCACACTGAGAGAGAGAGATTAACACATCTCACACGTTTCGCTTATTCAGATATATCTTGTTGACATATCTCTAGTTCCAGCAGCATTACCCCAACTCTATATATGGCCCTTTATTTTGCTTTTAGTTCATATTCTTTTCAGCATCCATGATCTGAAAACCGGTAAAATATCCCCAGCGTGAACAACCACCAAATAGCGATGTTAAAATCTGTCAAGGTCTTTCAGTGTTGTGGTTAGTGTACCTAATTAAGGCTTGTTCTGATGTTATTTACTCAGAGTTGCACAGTTCTGTACATTGTCATTCTCTTCACGGTGTTTTTGTCCAAAGCTCTCCGCATTTATATAAGTATATGGCTTGAAATAGACGTTAATATTTTGTTCGTTATATTTTGCAGAATAAATGTGAAGCCATGCAAACAGGAAACGTGCCAAATGTATAGTTAGATGTCATCATATCTGTACAGCATACATGTAGCTTAAGGGCAAGCATTCTAAGCTTAGATGTAAACACACGATACTACCAGTCTGTGCGTAGTTTCCCCTCTTTCCTAGCTTTTACAGTAGTCCACGTATTACAATGAGGGTTAGAACAGGTCATTTAGTTATGAAAACCATTTCAAAGTTTCCTGTTCGTCATTTGCTTTGATTTGAATGAGATGAGCTCATTGCAGTTTTGCTCTTACGTCGCACCCATTCTACGTTCGAACGTGGATTCGGGTTTGCTCAGTCGTCTGAAAGAACGCTAACGTTTACATTGACAATTACTTACTTCACGAGCATATGACCAAGCGCCCTCTACAAGTTCCATGTCGGTGGAAAAATATAGCTATTAGCTCTTTTAAATTAATAATCACTAACAGCATTAATCGACTCTGATTCTTCTGCACCTCTATCGATTCTGCTCAAGTTCTTCTAATGAAAACGCCATAGTAAAATTCATGCTGCTCACTCGTGTGAAATCTCGACAGCTTACAGTTTTCTGCTGTCAGTAATACACAACTTCTAATCGTTATGTTGATGGCACTGACTCCTGTTTGTGTTGAACCTACTGAACATAAATGTTTTATGAGCGTAGAGGAAAACGGGAAAATATCCAGTAGCTTTCCTATGTCTCTCGCCTAATTAATTATCTAGCTTTAACATCGATCACCAGTTACGCTTTGTCCAAATTCACGTTGTGCTTTATGCTAAAATCAGTCATTTACGGGGATAGATATTTGGAAATTGCTTGAGTAAGTTTGCAAATGTTGGAAAATGTCCCCTCTTTTGGTAGTTTCCATGCTTGCTCGTACTCTGTCAAACATCGAGAGTAATTTTATATGACTCACCAGTAATTGTTGGAGACTGTTGGAGTCTAGTGTTGCGTTATTCTTTTAATTTTGGCCACACATGTCAAGGTATTGTTTATTAGATACTTCTTGTTGAACTTAGGTTAACACTCTGATTTTTACAGTGATGTTCTAGGGGTTTGGTGGTTCTTTTTTTTTGTAATCTAATGAGAGCATTTCTTTTTCTGTTCATAAAACTTTATAAACTCATGTCTAGGATGCAATATAATCGTTTATAATACGAGGTTTTATAATAACGTCTATTTCTTTATGCTAGTTCACGAAAGATGTAGATGAAAATCCCGAGACCAAGAGGATATAGGGAACAAAACTATATTAGCACAGGCGTGTTCTGTTTGCATTTATGTATTTAGTATAACTTAAAGGAAGGTGGTGCGTCTTTATTCGAGTAAAATTCTTAGATCTGTGATTTTTTGTTACTCAATATAAAGGCTTTACTTTGCTATCTGACCTTTAGACCTACAGGCTCTTAAACAATACTCATCTTGGTATATAATGCTGCAAAGTGTATGAGAATCTAAACTATAATTGACGCATTACAGTGAACCGGGCTACAAATGCCGAGTGAAATATAACTTGAACTCTCTTGTATCAGCAGAGTGGGAGACGCCTACATGCTTTCACATGACTCGGAGACAAATTTCTATCACGTTATGGTTTACATTCTTCGACGGTTGCCGTCGGTTTGAATTTCTTCACCACTAAATCACACTATAAGCATCAGATAATTTCCTTTGATGATGTCAAAAGCTATTGAACATACATTCTGCTGATGACAGCATCACGCGAGTTGTCATTTTGATGCGCATAGAAATATCACGGAATTAAGTACTGAGAATATCTGTAGATAACACATGTACACACATACAAACACACACACACACACATGCACACACACACGAATGCAGGTTTTCTCTCTCACAAACACACATAATTACATTCAACAATATGCGGTCAATAACACGCACATTTTCAAATACGTCGGCTGATAAATGTGCAAATATATGACATGATGTTATAAGTCCAGTTTCTCTATTCCAGTTATTATCGTATTTTATTATTTTAGTAAACGAACTAAATAATAAAGTCAACGGGAGGAGAATAATTCTGTACATTATCTCGCGTTTTCGCATATGAGTATTAGTATACATGTATATATATATATATATATATATATATATATATATATATATATATATATATATATATATATATATATATATATATATAATATATATATATATATATATGTTCATATGTTCGTAAATATACATAAATATGTATATTTGTATATATACATATATATATATATGTGTGTATGTTTGCATATATATATATATAATATATATATATATATCGGTTTAAGAGGCAGAAACAACTTGACGCAACTCAATCAATATTGAACAACATTATCTATGATAGAGATACATAAGATTAAATATTATCAACATAATACTTGCACTTACACTGATTCATATACATTACGCGCGTTTCATGACTACGCACGTTTCATGACTACGCACGTTTCATGACAATAGACCTAGCGATATTGTCGAAATTCAATACTTTATCTATCCAACTATACTGCCATTCTTCAGGTCTGTATTGTTTAAAACTGTTTTACTATTTCGATAATTAAAATTATACATTTAGAAATCATCGATATAATTTATCTTAACTAAAAACGAACGAAATAAAGCATAAAAATAGGAAAAAGAAAAAGTAAATTTAACTTAATCTTTTCTTTTTTGTAATTCCCCTTGCTCGCCTCGAATTGATTATGGCTACTGGGTGAATAACGTGTATTCTATCCTAGAGAGCTCCAACGTAGTCTTCTTTGAACAGGCAGATATCAAATTAACTTTCACAATGACGATATTATTAAGTGTTTGATTGAAAGCTTACAAGATTCTACATGTCTATCATCACTCATTCAGCGTCAGCTGATGAGGCTTTAGTTCACCCAAGCATATATTTATACTAGCTTAAAAGCCGCTCGATAGGGCGGCTTTTAACGTAGCTCCTGCGGAAAAGTCTTCATTAGGCCTTGGGCTCAACAATGACGCTTCATGTATTGAGTACAATATTAAATTTTATTAAACCCGACCAATATTTTTCAAGCTATGAACAATTTTCATCAATATAAGGATATAATTTGTCGACTTGGAACTTATTGTTATGCTCCATGGTAAGCAACATTTTTGTCTTCCCATTCTGTGTCAGTACAAATATGTTGTTTCCATTCCCTACACATAGCAGGCCGTACGCAACAATAAAGCTGATAAAAGTTGAACGGGAATTCTCTGCCGCTACTTAATTTAAAGACAATTTAATGCACGTAGGGCCTACCTTTCGTACAAGCAATTATTTTGCAGTAGTTGGTACTGGTACTTATCTAAACTCCGGTGTGTTGTTTGAAGGAAAATCACACCACTGTCGCTAAACACTATTCGAAGGTGTGAACTTTATGGTTCGGAATTGCTGTAAACGTATTTCACTGTAAAGTAATAAGGTAATAATAAAATTAGTCGAAACTATTTTCACGCAGTCGGAGTGCGCTAAGTTTCCGACGGCCGCCGACATGAAAATAGATCCGGCAAATACTAAGCTTCTAACACTTTTAGAGTTTAGAGTTGTGAGAGGCAATATTGTATGAGAGAATGAGTTCAATACGTATTTCTTTTCTGAACGTTATGGAGCACGCTTTATGGTTAAGTTACTTGATACACTTATAATATTTAGAGAAATAGTTTTTTCAAAATGTTAGAATTAAGATAAAAAACAAAGATTTAAGAAAAGTAGAAGAGTGGTTGAAGAGGTAGAGAGGGGTGAAGATGAGAAATAGTAGACAGTCATTGAATAGTGAGAGAGGGGTTCGGATAAGTAAAGTTGGAAAAGTGTGACACACCGACACACTAACATTCACTTTCGCATTTATCATAATAGTTAAGATTAAGAAAAACTAAAAGCATAATAGATGCATCATTGAAGAGTGAGAGAGTGGTGAAGCATGAGGAATAGTAAAAGTGTCATTGAATAGTGAGAGAGAGGCAAATTATAGGGAATATTAGAAATGTTGGTAAACATTGCACTTGTCTCTTTCCTCTTTGTTCTTATGTAGGCTGGCAATGTTGTAATCTATCATGTCTTGCGCGACTGTTCTCTCCTCCAAGCACTGACATAGTAGCTTCACCAAGTGGCTAAATAGAACACTTCTTGCACATCTGATGATCCCTAATGTCCAAACCCTGTGTTTTTCCACTGCACAAGTAATCAGTGGCTCTGCTCAGTTCTTCATCCGAGATGTTTTCCATGGCATATATATATATATATATATATATATATATATATATATATATATATATATATATATATATATATATATATATATATATATATACATACATACATACATATAATACATATATATATACACATATACATACAAATATATATATATATATAGAGAGAGAGAGAGGGGGAGAGAGAGAGACAGTAGATAGATGGCAAGGTATAAATAATGGTTGTTACATTATTGTTTTAGTAAATTCGACTTACAGGTGTGTCCGACAGTCATTATATATTAGCTCTGTGATCCGTTTCCTCAGTTAATCCATTGATAGGTTAAGAAAAGTTTAAAAGCTTTAACAAAATAATACAATCCTCATGTAAACACAGAAATTTTATTCAAGCAAAACTGACGATTGTATCTTAGTTTCATTGAATGCCATCCAGATTGTATGGATGGATGTGTGTGTGTGTACATGCGGTATATGGATTTCTGATCTTTCCATTTGATTCTGAATGTCGGTAATTGGGGCTAATATTTATTTTAGCATGTGGGTAATCCATCAGTGGTGTCATGCAAATAGACTATGATACAAAAGAAAAGAAAGACAACTTTCCACCTTTTATAAACTGCTTAGAAGTGTGCAAATATGAAAACGAGAAAATTCTTCTTGTATACGTTTTATCAAATTTTGTGTATAGTAGTTGCCGTTAGGGCGTATACCACTCCAGCATCGCCGAAGAAGTTGTTAGAAATTTTTGAAAGCTAGTGTTTTTATGAAGCTATTAGTAGTGTCTTATATAATCTGCATAAGTTAATCGCATCTTAGTGTGACATATCATTTGCAAATTAATTGTATGAAAATATGCTTCACGAATTAAATGCTAAAGATAAAAGAAATTAGAAAAAAATATATCTACAACAACGATTCAATTTAATTTTCGCTAGTCGAGATTATATGAATGCTATATATTCAGAATGATATTTAAATTAATGTACATTAGTAGTTTTAAAATGTCGAATGGCTTTTAATAATGATGAAACTACAGTGCGTATCTTACTAAAATGCGTAAAAGCAAATATGCAGATACGTCAATGAGTGTGTATTAGAAAAGACTCAACGTGCATTAGAATTAATTAAGGTAGATTAAGAAAAAGAGGATGTGTCAATATAAATTGAAGAATTTAGATAAGATCAATCGCAGAAACGAAGTTAGAATATAAATAATTCTTAGTATATAAAACTGCATAAATTTTATATTTGCAGGTGTTAGATCGTTATTTCCGTTTTGCCCAAATCAGAAGTGATCGAATTAGTTTGACATTAAGGATTATACAAATATGACATATTTTTTTTTACAGAAATCTAGGTCAACAACATTTCTTTTTGACTATTTTGACTCTTCAAGATTTATCAGAAAGTAAGTTAATCTCTTCATGCCTTTTATGCCCTAATTCTAATGTTCTTGTATTATCACCTAATGGTGTGAACGTTAAATAATCGTTCAGGTATATGAGGTAATGAATTTACTTATATAACTTAAGATGTACAATCAATCATTAATCATATTATAATCATGATGACCGATCCCCGTTTACACGATATAATCTACATATTCTAGTTATTTTGGCTGCTTTTATTCGCGATATGTTTTTGTCGCTGTTGTTGTTCTTTATAAGTTTTAAAAACCACCAGGAAACGGTGGAAATTTACGAATTCGAAGGATGATATAAGTTCCAAAAAATTGCTGGAACTGAAGCTTTCACATCAGAGATAAGATTCTATGTGCAATTCAAATACAAAACGTTCCTGAGACATATTCACCGTCCTATATTGGAATCACTAGCCTAACACAACACTGTGATGACATGATATACTTTTGTCAAATATTTGGAAATTGCAAAGGTAATCTGGAATTCGATTGAGGAAAGAAAATTTCCGAATGACCTGTCCTTGGTTTTTTTGTATCGTCTATCTGGATGTTTTGCGTTCTTTTCCCATTTTGTATTTTATATATATATATATATATATAATATATATATATAATATATATATATATATATATATATATATATATATACACATACATACATGCATACATACACATATATATATATATATATAAGTGCATGTATGCATCAAGAGTGTAATTGTTAAGAAGCATAAAAGCATTGGTTTTAGGTTGCATTGCTTCTGGTTGATAAAAAGTTGTGTGCGTATCAATCTTTGTGAGTGCGTGTTTTCATTTATTACGCGCGTATGTTTTTTTCTCTATATTTCCATTTGCGAGAACGTGCTTTGGCATGTATGTGTATGTGTGTATCAGTGTGTGTGCGTTGTTGTTTATTTCAGTCGGTAAATTATGTATTTGAATTTCGGTTTCATTCTATGTACGAGTCAAGATCTGTTCTGTTATAAATATCAATTTTCTACTCTTCTTTGATCGTATCATGACACTTCAATTTTATATCCAGTCACATCGCACTAATAACGTCTGCAGCGGTGTTGCTCATGGAATATTCAAAGTTAAAACCACTGTAGACACTCAATTTCCTATTTTATATTCATCTCATATAGCGAAAAATCAACTTAACTTCTTCACATGTTTTTAGTTCTCCGCATTCCATTTTTGAGGTACTTTTACATAAACATATCTTAAGCTCTTTTATATAATTTTTATTTAATAACGTTTTTTGGTCTTTTAATGTCGTTTTCCCCACTTTCTTCCAAGTTGACTTTGACTTGATGTCTCTATAATAATTTCATACTTCAGACATATATATATATATATATATATACAAATATATATATATATATATATATATATATATATATATATATATATATATATATATATATGTATGTATATATATACACATTTATACACACATACAAATATATTTATACATACACATATCTACGTACATATATTCATGTGTGTAGGTATGTATGTAAGCGTGTGCGTATGTATATATTCATATAGATATCGTTACAACATGCATTCACATATATTGACAAATAATTTCCAGCCATTGCTCTCTATTTCAGACAGCGTATAGACAACTACATTATCCAATTTACATGTAAACATTATTTTGAAGTGTTTCCAAACTGTAATTTCTACCTGGTCCATATGGCAGATCATCACTTGTTTGTACGTGTTTACAGTAATTTTATTTAACGATAATTCACCCTTGATGAAACGGAAATATATTCAAACGTGCATTATGCATGGCAATCTCAATTGCGATTTCGTGCACAGCAAAGATTCACTCGGTAACGCATTCTTTTTTTTTAATATTTGAAACCAATACTATGTGGTTTAAATGTGATTTCGTAGCTGCTTCAGTGAGTTCAAGTTACAAAGTTAATATTCATGTTAAATCGGTTATACACGGTAGACATATACATATAAGGATATAAAAACATAAACGTTACGCACGCACGCACACTAACACAATGGCCTTCAGAGTGTGAATGATTCAAGAGTTGGGAACTGCTTTTGTCAATGTGAAGAGAATGAATATCCTGTATGTTACAAGGATTTGACGCGTTGGATCCACTTAATATGCAATAGGATAGATAACGGCTGTTTATTGATTCAATAACATAATTATCTTCTTACAAGGAAATATAAATTATATGCATGTTTGTGCTGTAGTTGTCCTCGTTTTCTTGCTTAGAGTTCTGTCCTATTTAAATATGCACAAAAAAATGTATAGATCCAGTATGTTTAATCCGCTAAAATATGATGGATTTGCTTCATATCTAGTTACAAATGTGTTCATTACTTCACATTTTTGTCACCTTCTTTTTCATCAATATTTCCCCGATGATGGCGAAGTGCATGCTTACATTAATGTCGTATTCTTATCTGTAATTCATGAAAGGATTGAGGAGATGTTAGATGTATTGCCAATTGCGTCTTTTCGTTTTGACATAAATAATTTTAATGCGTTTTTTAATGAGCTCAGCATAAAATGCGACAACACTAATTTCACAAAGCATCATTGAATCCCATTCGTCTTAAAGAACAAACAATTATTCAAGGAAAATATATTGTTTAAATTCTTTAGGCTTGATTTTTATTATTATTTATACTTCTTTTGTTTCTACATTATTATTAATGAAGAAGGCCCTAAGTCGTCACTTGTCATGACAAACATAGCTGCTGCGACCTTTTCAAATGACACAACAGTTTTCTCAATAAAAAGTGGTAATTCACATTGCAGAATGCTATTCGAGATCCAGTATGGTTGAATCTTTTATAAGGTCGTAATAGGAGGAATACCGTTCCGCATTGTCTTAGAGTTTATAGCATAGAATTCTGAATACAAAGCTTCAATGGTAGCCTATAGTGGCGCTGTTGCCGCTGCAAAATGTTACGTATAACTTATCACAGTATTGTAATAGTACCACCTGGCCATTTGAATAATCTAAAGGTGTCATTTCCGTTTTAAACATTGGAGCCAAAGTTCAAAGTTCACACCCAATTATTACTGAAGGTCAAGGAAATTAAATGTTTTGTACTTCCACTTCTATGACATCTAATAAAATGTATATTTTTGTATGTCCGTTCTTCACTTAAATATTATTGCATACCTCATCAATTCTGGCTTAGTTATTAGCATGCTACATTAGTTGAAACTTACACACAAGTCACCTCTATCTTCTGATCAAAAGCATGCTTCATCTCAGAACATCTGTGCTTTTCATTCCCTACGATACTCAGTACTGCATTGTCTAAATGTTCCTTGCTTTTTCAACATAGACGAGTACAAGTTGAAATGCTCAGTTTGTTTGTATTATTAATTTCTAGGAAAGTTGTAGCTCTGTGTCTGCCATGCTTTACAACGTGTTTGATACAGACTACATTCTTTATTTCATACATCTGGAATAAGATGGTGAGAAACATTTGTTGGGTACGGAAGCTGTGAAAAATGCGATAGAAGAATCAAAATTTTGAAATAAATTAGATTAAAATCATCAGAGATTTTGCATGTTCTGAAAACGAGAACATGTGATGTATGTCGACAGATAACATGTCAAATAGGGCATTAAAATGCGGTATGTTAATGTTATAAAGTTGACTAAATTACTAGAAAGCAATAACATTAATTAGACATTTAAACACTGTTTTATGGCTACACGTACGGTATATTTCATGGTGAAAATATCCGATTGCCTTCGATACAATACAGTTTAAAAACAACAATCTTACAAGGATACCAATGACAACTGCTCCCGTAAATATTTATGCAAATTATCGCCTTAGCAATGAATTGTGAAATCGGAGAGAAGAAAAATTGAGAATAAGAGCATGCAAATATGTACAGACATACAGACACAAAAATAGAAATGTATCTGTGTATATCCACAGATAAATTTCTATACGTATATACGTATATATCCATACATATATATATATGTATATATATATATAAATTGCAGCGTGGAAGGTGTTTGTAAGCCATTTAAGAAACACACAAAAGCCGTTCGAGTCACTTCAACATTTCAGTTTAATTTGTCAAAATATTTTCGTCGCTAAAATCTGTGCTGCACATAAATAAATTATATATACTAAATAGACGACTTATTTTCCTGTCACCAATTTTATATCCATTCGCTATTCTGTTAAGTTGATGTCTAAAGGGTATTAGAGCTATACAGGAAATTAAGGGTGAAATTGTTCACCTTGGAAAATGCCGCAGTTGATATTAATATTTTCTGTGGCCAGTACTCCATTTGAGAGGTATAATTGGAGATTCGTATTCCACATTAACACGTTGTGTGATTCAGGAAGTTTGAAATCAGAAGAAAAATTTTGAAGTTATCCAGTGATTTCAAGATCCATGAATGCGGTAGGCTGTTGGAGCTCTTTATATAATCAAGCCCTGCAGAACTGAGATTTCTCTGTTTGTTATTACAGTTCGTAAGGATCATGCGATTGATTAAGAGTTGGTCTTTGCATTCATATCAGCCTCGGCGGCACCTATTTTGTTGAGTGGGGAAAATATCGTTCTGTTTCATATATTTCTCTGTTTTCTCTACGTCGATGGATATTAATTTTTTTTATACATGGTAGATAAACATGCTGTGGTCCGGTAGTTTCAGATATATTTGGTTTCATTATTCTTCGGGAGTAGGTAAGTAATACCTCTCGGTAACCAATCGGGTGTTTTCGTAGTATCTCTCATAATTTCATTGAATAAGTGGACTAACTTTTCGTGTGCAAACGGGAGCGAAGCGAGCAAGAAATTTGGCACCCTATCAATACCAGAATATTTCCACTTACGATACTTCGTGAATGACATCCTTAGGTCTTCCCAGGCTCATTCTGGTAAGTGTTGGTAAGAACCTTCTGTGCGTCTTATCCACTATGCATTTCCATTTTATGTCTTTTCATCACTCCAGAAAGTTTTCCAGAAAGTTTTCCAGAAATGTTTCCATGGCAAGTGGTGGTGGTGATGGGTGTCGGTATTCAACGGTTATTTCTTTCCCTCTCTGTTTCTCTGTAGAATGTTTTCGCATTGGATGTGAATAGCTTAGTTTGCTTGTAAAATTTGTTTATCTTAAATTTTCGTATTCGTTAAGCTTTTGATTGGACATTTTGTTGCAGGTTTTCTTTTGCTAAAACCGGTTCTCCTCTTGGAGAGGATCTATATATTCCCTTCATCTTTCTTCCTTTTCTCGTTCTTACATCGTTTCCACACATTAGTTTATTCAATATTGATATTTCATCTCTCATTATTTCACTCTCCTTTTAAATTTTACTTTTCCAGTTTTGAATTCTTCTCAGGTTTGTATTTCTTTGTTTTTTCAGATGCATACAACTACTTTCAATTGTCTTAGCAGCTGCATAAATAATGTCATTTAATTCAGTGAGATCTGGTTTTAGTTCTTGTATAATTTTCTTTGTTACATAGCTTCCAATTTTAATTTGTTTTCTATTTTGGATTGTATTTGAGAGCTTATGAAGTGGTTCTCTATCTTGCACATTGGCGTCTTAAAACTGCAGGCTTATTCAGCTTTTATCTAATTAAATTAGTGAATGTTGCATACAATGGCGGGAAAAACGGAGAATGTAACGTCATATCCTACCAGGTGCCGTCTGAATTATGCGCGAAATTATTCTCCTGTGCAATTCGCTCTTAGAAAAAAGAAACAAACAAACATTTAGTTAATGTTTCTCTGTTGAAAGTCTGTAATTAATCACATCACGCTAATTAGTGTTTACAGAATGCGATGTGTAAGACAATTTTCTCTTTGAATAAAAAATAGGATGGCCACTGCTGGAATATATGTTTTGAACATTCTGTTTGAAATCAGTGATAATTGACTTCAGAACAAAACCAACTAAAGAAAAAAGAAGCAAATACCACACTTCTACGGCAACATCTACAACTCGTGAACCTAACTATATATTCTGAATTAAATACTCATTTGAGTATTTAAAGCTATTTCAATGAGAATATTCAATAAAAGTTTTAAATGCCGAAGAGCTACCATAAAAAGCATATTTCTACGCAATGTGCCTGCAAAATATTATAACTCGAAATTTGTGCATTGAAGAATCATATTTTATATAAATACTTCACAATATTTAAAGTTTACAACAGAAGTTTTCGATAACTTCCTATATATATGTTGTCAACATATTTCTAACTTATTAAAAGATATACAGCATCTAAGCTGATGCAAAACTTTGCCAAACATTTGTAATTTTTGATTATTCTTAATAACCATATAATTTATTATCACTTAAATGCAGTACATTAGTAAGTAGTTATAAAAGTATATTACAGCCAAGTCATGCTCAGATTCGGAAAGAGAACTGATAACTTTAAGCAACTGAAAAGATTTTCCTCTATCAAGCACTAAGTATTATCATTACTAGAATATAAATAAATGTTAGGAAATGTATCGAAATATTGCTTTTAACCCGCAATCCGGATCTGGCAGAATTCGAGATCCAAAGTGAATTAGCAGCAGTCAGTCCAATCAATAAATCTTGACATTTAAACGCGTTTCATTCGAGAAAATTCAAATGAAAGTACTTGAAATATGTATATCGGCAAAGTGTTACCGAAACGACGGTGAAAACTTCATCTCATATATGAAGCAATGTTCGTAATCAGTCGTAGGACACTTACTGATGTTAAATCATCTTTATATTGATATGAATATAGTTTCGAATTTTTACATTTTCCAATGTATTTCTGTTAAGATTCAATATACAACTATGTAGTACTATTTTCTGCCTTTTAACACTACTGCGAGAAAATCTGTTACTAAATTCGATAGTTTTCGCAATTAATTAGAACAGGGTCACTTTCACAACAACGTGTTTTCAGTCATTGAATATGTCTTAAACATCTCCCCTTCCGCGACTGGTTGCGTTTACTTTCCAACCCTAAATAAATTTAAAAACTGATTCAAACGTGTATGTCTTCGCGTACACTGCTTCATACACGTATCTATCTCTCTATCTATCTATCTATCTATCTATCTATCTATCTATCTATCTATCTATCTATCTATCTATCTATGTATCTATCTATGTATCTATCTATCTATCTATCTATCTATCTATCTATCTATCTATCTATCTATCTATCTCTCTCTCTCTCTCTATATATATATATATAATATATATATATATAATATATATATATATATATATATATATATATATCCATCTATCTATCCATCTATCTATCTATCTATCTATCTATCTATCTATCTATCTATCTATCTATCTATCTATATGTCTGTCTGTCTGTCTCTGTGTCTGTCTATATGTATGTATTTATGCCAGGTATCGTTCTTATATTTACAATATATTGGTCAATGCAAATTGCATCGTAGAAGATACATAAAGTGGGTCGTGGTTACGAATCGAACGTCACGTGTCCACAATCATGTTTGCGTTTATATTACGGCGTTTATATTACAGCTTCTTTTTTTGACATGTTAAAGTATCAATTAATGGATATTTGATTCCAAGACTTCTGCCGGAATACCAGCTGTATATAATCTCTGTTAATAACAGAATATTCGTGCTGATATTTTCTAGATAAGTAAAAGATGATCACGTTTTGTGAACATTATTTTAATCTCCATTTAATTCCACGCTCAGTGGAAGTCAGTAACCTTTTTCTATGGCAAAACCTCGGTTCACATAAACATCATGAAATTAGAATATATGTTTTATTAATGAATGTTATTTTGCAGTCGAACCTTAAGTAACTGTGTAGACATGCACCAGCTGTGCATCAAATGCTATGCACATCGCAATGGACACCTAATCTTAATAACATATAGCATTAAAGATCTTGATTATCATTTAAAATGAGGTTTCACTGTACATAAAATGAATAAAGAGACGCTCGAATTATAAGACAGGATTTGTGGGCCTTAATCTTAGCTCCAGAAAATTCTTAGAATTTTAACACAAAGCCGAATACATACAATGTATGTATTCATGTAATAATATGTGTATATACTTATAGGCGCGGGCACACACACACGAACACACAAACACACACACTCACTGACAAACACGCATTCACACACACACACACACACATACCAGAACATATTGAAAACTTCTGTACACATATACAGATGAGTAGACATACAGTCACGAGTTAATTTCTGGCTGTATGTAAGTATGTCGTTCTCTGGCATGCAATATCGTATTCTGTCGGTAGATGACTCCTTCTGTTCTTTGTTCAATATAATATCATGTATATTAGTAAATCTCAGAAAAATCGGCTGTGCTTTTTTTCTCTCTGTCCTTGTAAAGAAACCATAAATTTATACATGACCCTATACAATCTTTCACAGCTAAAAAATAATCATAGGCACGGTAGGCGTTTTCGCCATCGCCTTTAAAATGTGACCCACAAGTGTGGATACACAGGCGAAAATACGTATCTTCAGCAATAGTCACCTCCATTTATGAATAGCCTTTTCAGCATAGATTTGATTATAGTTCATAGAAATTTCGATGGACTTGGCGAGATACACCCCAACTCCACATTTCAATCAATATGAGCATATTCAACCATGATGTGTTCCTCCAGTTGATTCATATCTGTGATTTCAGTTGAGTACAATTTCTTCAACATACGCCAGAAAAAGAAGTTATGGACACTAATTTCTAATGAGCAGGATGTCCATTCTACAAGAATATCTTTGATGAATCTTATATAGCCAAATGTCATGTTCTTTCTATATTGCTATGCACTTTGTCTTTTATATTAATTTAGAAAATTAATGTAAAAGTTTAGAGTAATTTGCTTTATTTTCGTATACGCTCCTTTGAGGAACATGTGAAAAACCATTCTTGCACAAACGGTGTAGATACATTATGAGAGAAATATTAATCATTCCATCTACATACATAGAAACATTAAACGCACACACATACATATACATGCATGCAGACATACATACATAAATACAAACATATACGCGCACACACATATCCGTGCACATAGGCGAACACATGCCCACACACTCAAACACCCACACATGTGTAGTATCAAAAGGGGAGGAGCAAAATTTCGATTATCCCCACGTGGTGTGTTGTAATGCAACATAAAATATGAAATAAAAGAAGGAAAATGCACTCAGTTTACATAGTTTGAATATAGTTTTTTAAGTATATTTTATGAGTGAAAGAGTATTGTTTGTCGACCGGTTTTGCTCTCGTTCACCATGACATTTTAAAATCTTAAGAAAGATTTTAGTCAATACTGTGTGTGGAGAAGTTTGTGGATTCATGATTCAACAAGTAGAAATTATCTAAGGCAGGTAATTTGTGATCGTTATTATTGGGGACAGGGAAGGTATTTGCTCATCTTTCGGGGAGGACATAGATATATATATACCAAAACTCAAGTGCTAATGTAGTAAGATGGTATATGCACAGTGAGGGGTATGTTATCATGAATTAAAATATATACCGAGAACAAAGCTGTTTTTGCGTTAAAATTGAGACGGGTTCTACGGTTTTCGATGAACAACTATTCTTTATTTAAACGTTCTGGTACAGAAATTGCTTCTTTGCACTGGTAGATGGACAAAATTGTGATATTTGGTTGGATATTACCTACACATCTCTCTATGTGTTTACTCAAAGGAATATGTATGTATTGTGGGATATATATAGTGTGGTTATCCGTCACAGTATCATACTTGTCTGTCGTATATAGATATGTCCACCGCCTGAAGCGGTTATAACATAAATTACAAAGCTCAAATTACAAAGTGAAGTTGGTTTTAATTGTGATCCTCTCTCTGCCTTGCACAAGTGAAGTCGGTCTTAATTGTGCACTTTTCTCCTTGCTGGAATAGGAATTGTCAGCCTTCCAGTGAGTAGAGGCATGTTCCATTTTTGAACCGTTGGTTTTGTGGTTGTTGTGTAAAGCTTCGCATTTGTTAGACGTCTATTCAGCAATTTGTGATGCTTTTTGTTCACTTGTGTTCATAGGTAGATTGTGTACAATAGTGCTGTATGCCTCATTGTTTTCTAGGGGTTGTGAGGTAATATATACGCTAGTGTGTGAGTTCAAGTTGAAGCCGAAGATGATACTGAAACGATGGTTTTGATAACAAATGCGTCTACACACACTTTGTCGTCCGTATCAGTCTTTCAATATATACTCTATGTGCACCTTGAAATTCCGGACGTATATGCAACACGAACGCACGGCATCGTGGATGACGCCTGGTAGCCATATGTTGTAAACGCCCTTCATGTATAATACGCACTACATCTTTTCTATCATGATTACGTCGTAATGAATCCGCTGTTTATATTTCTGCTACTTTGGTCTGAAATTCAGTCCGTTTTTCTCTTTTGTATAATGTGTACAAACTTTCATCGTATGTTAAGGGAAAAATGAATTAGTTTAAGATTAATTTGCGTTCACCCCTATGGAGATATTCTCACGGCTTTGTTAACTCGAGAAAATACAGTCAACCCAGTATGATGTAACTAGATGACATTTTCAGAATAACCACGACTTCTTAAATTTACTTTTACATATATTTTGATCTTGCGTTCAAAAACGCTTTCTTATCCTATTTAAACTGCCATATGACCGTACACACATGCTGAACGCGACTAAGAGTGTATATTACATATATGCGTTCTGCATACACCTCCAGACACCTTCTCGTAACTGGTTCATTAAGACATAGCGGCGTATCTATAATTATACTCATATCAACATGAACGGTCATAACACTTAACCTGTCAAAACACAGCCAAACCTAATGCTTATAACTGATGACATATATACCTACATCAGTAAGCAGTTATAGTTGGTGACAACCAGACATGTAGAGCGGTTATTATATATATATTAAAGTCAGCCGCCACATCAAAGTGGCTGTTGAATGTTGCTACTATTTTAACCCTAGGCAGATTCTCGGCAAGCTGGTTATCGCTGCGACACTTTGCACGGATGCATGTATCTCACCATAATGTATGTCGGTATTTCATTGACTTTCGCGCTGTTGTCACAAACTTATTTTCTTATATATCCCTTATCAAATGTGTCGTTCGCAATTTCAGGCGAAAAACTACAATTTCAATGCTATTATTAGCTATGTAAAGTGACGTCATACCACAAAGTACCGTTCCTTCATGGTTATCGTCAATTTGCGACAGTTGTAATGGTTTAATACGATTTCCGTTTGATTCAGGAAACGTCCAGACATTTTTGAATGTGTGTATATCTGTTGAATATAACACAATGCGTATTTTCACAGAAAATTTATAATATAAAATGAAAGGGAATTTATCGACATTTTCATCAAATTCATGGGTATTATTTTAAGTGGGTACTCTTTGAATCGAAGAACATGGTATTTCTGAAAGATTGTAAAATGTAAGGATGACTGCATCAGCTAGCGTTGCATTACCCTCAGTTTGTCTACGTATTCCATAGTATCATATATCAAATTTATTTAATTTCTAATTACCATAGTATGTGATTGTTTGTTTCTTATCATTATATATTCACAATTTTCAAAAAAGTTAATAATGAAGATTCTGTAGAATTTTAATAATAAAATGTTATTCCGACATTCAAGAAATTATCAAAAAATTTACAAATCCTGTTTGAAGACAAAAGCGGGATATGGATGGGTTCAGCTTCAACTAATAAGGATGGAGAAAATAAAGGAGGGCAATATCAAATAAATTTTTGTGACGTATCTGCTGTTATATATTCATCTCCGTAGTATGAACCCTACGATTGGAAGCGCAATGGCCCAGAATGCAGATTCGATACCCAGACCGGCTTTGTGAGGGTTTATTTAACAAAAACACCTAAAGCTCCACAAGGCTCCGGCAGGAGGTGGTGGCGAGCCCTACTGTCCTCTTTCACTACAACTTTCTCTCACTCTTTCTTCCTGTTTCTGTTGTACCCGTATTTTAAAGGGTCAGCCTTGTCACACACTGTCTCTAGCTGAGAACTACGTTAAGGGTACACGTGCCTGTGTAGTACTCAGCCATTTGCACGTTGATTTCACGAGCAGGCTGTCCCGTTGATCGGATGTACTGGTACCCTCGTCGCCGTAACCGTCAGAGGGCCGCGAAGAATCCTACGAAAGGTAAAACATAGATACAGAATACACAAGAGCAACATATATTAATTCATACACATATACACACGCGCACGCATACACATATATTTGTGCATACACACACACACACACAGAATATTTAGCACGGCGGACGAAATGCTTGGCGGTATTACGTCTGCCGTAATGTTCCGAGTTCAAGTTCTGCCGAGTTCGACTTTGCCTTTCCTCCTTTAGGGGTCGATTAAATAAGTAGCAGTGACGCACTGGGGTCGATGTAATCGAATGAAACCCTTTGTTTTGACCCCTCTGTGTTTAGCACCCTGTGGGCAATAAAGAAAGTTATGTATATATATATATATATCTATCTATCTATCTATCTATATATATATATATATGTGTGTGTGTGTGTGTGTGTTTGTGCGTCTAAATATAGACACAGACACATGCAATCGTGTTTTGTGTACTGTAACCTAAAAGACAAGTATGACATCGATAACGTTTGTCATGTGACAGCTGAAATAATTTATTTCTCAAAAGGCTATTTTCTAAGTGTTCCTAGTATTTTGTCAAACTTGCGTTTAAGTATCTTCTTGAATTTATGTATGGAAGTTGTCGTTTCTGATGAAAATTGATAGAGCTTAAAACGATTTCCGCCGAATCCTATGTAACACACAGAAATTGATTTGTTGTGTGTAAATATATCTGCTTATTTACAAATTCTTGAAATAATTGAAAATATACGGCAAGATAATTGCAAGATGGGAAAGATGTTTAGAAGCTGTAGGAGTTATTTTCTCTGTTAGCAAATTATGTAAACATCAGAAGGATAATTTAACATTAATCCTATTGAAAATCTGACACATATATTCGTTTTTAACTTAATCTAATAAACTCTACAGTGTCAGAAAATATGGCAGACACGCCAAAATGGTAATCTTGTTGTAAATTTGCTGATGCAATAAATTTAAGAAAAGAAAAATATTTATTACATTGCTTACTCCATCTTTTCTTTTCTTTTCCTCCTATGGTCCGGTGTCGTTCACTGTGTGTGTCTGTGTAACTTTCATTACTCATCGTCTGACACTACGCCTAGTATGTGCATTGACCTGCATATCTCTATATCTCCCTTTTATTCCTTCTACCGTTCAGACCATTAGATGCAAATCGGGTCTGGGGGAAATGAAGCGAGCTTGAGCATTTATATCAGCAGCTATTAACTAGAGATTTTGAAAACTGCGCACCAAAATATTCAAGCAAATAATGAAGCAATCACTGGCATTGTCAGTAAATGTGGCATTGAGCCAAATAATTTTCAGCCTTTGTATTATATTAGTGACACAGAGACTTGTTTATTACTATTACTTACATATTCATTTTTCTATAAAATAAATAAAAAAAACACTGCTTCATTATGATAAAAGATGTTTTGTTCTAAAGAAGAAACAGAAGACGACTTACAGAATAAGTGTATTTTGCCTCGCTTTAATAAATTATTGATTATGGCCGCCGGTGGTGGCGTCAGAATATTTTGAAATTTGTAAAGGTTAGCAAACAGATAAATGCAGGACATGTTGATATTTTCTGAATGAATCAAAATGTTGTTGGTTTTTTCTTTTTGATACCAGTTGTTAGTATTCTTAACTTTTGTTGCTCTACGTAGTTCTATTGTGTTTCAGAAATTAACATACCGTAATGGTTTCGATTCCTGGCCCAGCAGGTTACTAAGTTTCACATTGCTCCAGGCCACGCTTAGAGCAGTATTTCCTGTTTTACATTTACAATGTCACTGAAACTGCGGCGTTTTCCGCCAATGTAGCAAACATGCCAGCATGAATGCCGTTCTAATCTCAGTTCCTAAAACGCCATAGAAACCGGATTAAGCTTCAGTTTTCTGAGTCTCAACTTTGTGGTTTTATGTAAAGGTTGTGCATCAGTCACATATGTCAAATAAAACAAAATCATGCCAACGTGAGGCTGTGCTGTTAGACGTTTGTTCACCGACCATATGATTCCGAGTTCATTCCCCTGTATACATGTAACTATATATATATATATATATATATATATATATATATATATATATATATATATATATATATATATATATATTCATACATACATACATACATGCACGCAGGGACTTTTATAAGAACTATGATTTTTTATTTTTACTTGATTTTTCTGAATTTCTTATTTTGATACGGACACCTCTTTCAAGATCCTTGAGATCTGATACAACCATCCGTAGAGATTTAATCCCTTTTTGTATGCTTAATTTCTACTTCGGATTTATATCTACGTCTGGCGTTATATCACCAAACTCCAGTACTCACAGTCAGTAATATACTATTCATCTATATCTGTCATTCTGTCTCTATTGGTGATTAATATTCCATTTATATTCCCTGATATTTTCCAGGCGCGCAGTGCATGCTGCATGAGTTGTACTGTCGATCTCCGTGGGAATATCCGTACGGACTATGCAAATAGTTTACAGCAAGAGTTTCACCAGTTTTTTTCTGATTTTGCTAACAGCTTAAGATCATAAACAACGCTAAGCTGAATAATGACCGGCTCTGTTTTATCCAAATGGCAACATATTCCATTTTTTTTTCTTCGAAACACCCTGTTCAGAGGAATTAGATGAACACCGAAGAACAAATAGTAAATATGATAAATGCTGTTTCATGTTAATAATGTAAAGCTCTCGCTACATGGGAACTACTGTAGTTGTCCCATTTTAAAAACATTTCTCCGCCCGTTCAATGAATCAACGTCAAGAATATTTATGACCTGGTGTCACAAATATTCTTGGGCTGGTGTCATAAATACATGTGATCATCATTAAACTCCTATAGTCCTATAATACATGAGATATTATTAATACATAAGTTTAAAAAAGCTTAAGTGTCTTACGCTACCATAATCATACCTGTATGTGTTAAATAGGTTCATATAACAATGGCCTGTTTCCTTTCTCCCATACATCTTTCATCAAATATATTCTTTCGAAGTAACTACCTTTTCTATCTTCAAATTCTACTTCGAACGCTATTTGAAGAAGAAGTTAATGAAAGACTGGCCTGGAGGAAAGAACACTAATGATTTGAATAAAAAAGAACAATGACTTTGATAAAGATGAGGATGAATTGCACGATAATTGTTTAAACGGATTACGATAAGTAACAGAAACTGTAGTTGGTATTTTCCTCAATTTCGATTGCTAATAAATGAATTTAGATAACTGTGTGGAACAAACGTATTTTGTTGAACTACCTCCAAAACCATTGCGTACCACATTTTGTTGGTAAATAGTCTTCATATATATATATATATATAGTGAGAGAAGGAGAGAGAGAATATCGATAGATATACAAATATATCAAATCTGAGCTATGTAACAAACACAACAGCATCATCTTAATCAACGAACATAAAAATAGGATAAGAACCGCAACATTCAAATTAATCTCAGATATATTTCATAAGTAAAGGATATGTTTGCTGCAAGAATTAATGATATATATATATATATATATATATATACGTTACTCCTAGATATATTATACTTTAAAAATTGAGGGGCATTATGATTGCTGAAATATCATTCATCAAACCTCCTTTAGGACTAAACATCGTCAGTAAACTAGAAACTACTTTTTAACAGCCAAAAGTAAAGCAAATCTACATAGATAGAACCGGATTACCAGTAATTTATTGCACTACTTAATAAGAGTTAGCTTCCGGCTTAACAGAGATTTACGCTTCTATGACCAAATTCGTAAATGTTGAAGGCACCGCAACATACTTTGTCGGGTGAGTATATAAATCAAGGTAGATTATTAACCAATAAATTATGAGAAATATAAAAACTGAAACGGCGAAACAGCTACTGAATAAGTGTATCATATTTGCGATACATTGGCGATACTGACAGAGTTCATTAGTTCAGCGAGGGATAACCGTACCTAACACGTGTGCCGTATCAGCTTGTTACGGATTTATTTTGGATTTATTATGGGTTGATATTTAGCAATTATCTCGTACGAGCTGGTGATATGCTCTTTAGAACCACATTTAATAATCACCAGCAAACGGTTGATGGTGAAACATATTCAATACATGTAACGTGTTGGCGCGTGCACTTATCTGATTTAGTTTTAACGCCTTATTAATAATTAATTATGCATCATGAATGTGTGCATGACATTCACGCAAAACCTTGAGATGCGGATGGAATTTGCAGCTTCTGTCACAACTGAAGACATCAAATGAATGATTGAACAACTTGCCCTTCTCATTAAACGCAAATCCGGAGCATGACTTAAAAAAGAAATACGATTCTACGTGTTCCAACAATGGAAATACCGCTTCCTTCTGAAATATTGCGTAAATTTATATTCATTAAATTAGTATTTATTCTACAAGACACAGGGGTGTATATAATATATATTTTCCATTCCTCTAGGCGGTGGAGTGAAGATGGTATTTTCCGATATCTCTGTGCATACAAATTATAAAGAGGATTCTGCATGTATTTAAATTTTTATAAGTATCCAGTTAACTTAATATAATATATGTAAATCTATCCACATATGGTTATATGCCTGTAGTCACACCAGAGCATATCACCCAGAAGTCATTAAAGAGATATAGAAGGCTAATGTATTGGGTTTGGAATGCTTGCTCAAGCGTATTATACGATCATATCCTTATATTGAATACAAGTTTCATATAGAATAGAATTAAAATACGATAAAAATAAACATGTTTGTATGAAGGTGAAGATGATGATGCAGAAAGGAATAAGAGGGGTGTTGATTTGGAGGAGGGTGATAAAGGTGGAAGGAGGGGTTGGATGGTGGTGGTAATAATAGGTTTAACTTCCATGAGAATGTAAATAAGCGGGGTGAGAGATGAAGGATATCGGTTGTCTGGAAATATACACATGGGCTTACACATTGTGCCATATATATTTATGAATATATAAATAGATATAAATAAGTGTATCTGTCAGCTGCATCCAATTATGGATATCACAGAGCACACTCTGGCAGACAGGCAGATCAATACACAGAGACATAGATAGATAGATAGATAGATAGATAGATAGATAGATAGATAGATAGATAGATAGATAGATAGATAGATAGATAGATGGATGGATAGTTAGGTAGGCAGATAGATAAATATACAGATGAATATAAAAAGGAAATCGCAGATATATATGGAGACACACATAGAATGAAACATACACATAGATAGAAGATGGCCAGATACAGAAAAAAACACACAGAAAGGCGGTCAGAGATTAGATGGATAGATAGATAGATAGACACAAAGACAGGCAGACGCACACACAGACATGTAGATAGATATATAGATAAATAGATAAATAGATAGATAACTATATAAATAAATAGATAGATAGAGAGAGAGAGACAGACAGACAAACATATAGATAGATAGATAGATAGATAGATAGATAGATAGATAGATAGATAGATAGATAGACAGATAGATAGATAGATAGATAGATAGATAGATAGATAGATAGATAGATAGATAGATAGATAGATAGATAGGCGAACAGACATTCCGGCAGAC
>NC_043008.1:2699330-2756830 GCF_006345805.1 Octopus sinensis | reverse complement strand
ACGGATCGATATAAAAACCATAATGCTGGGTATTGAACATACAAAAAAAAACCATAGTCCGAGCGAGTCAATAATATTATGAAATGGTAAAGAAAATAAACATAATCAATAAAGGTGTTTGTTCCCTATTGGTTTAGTTAAAGGAAAAACAGTGAGCTTCAATCTATTATAATTATATTCTTCTGTCTTTCTCCGTCACAACTTATGAACTATCTATGTCCAGTATATGCGTGTGTATGTAATAGGGAGGTTTGTGAACGTGTGTTTGTGTGTTTGTGTGTGTGTGTATGTGTGTGTGTGTGTGTGTATCTGTGCAATGGAAATGGGATGGGGGAGCATTCGACGCTGAAAAGAAAAATCAAGCAGCATTTCAACTCAGTGTGAGTATATGTGTGTATGTGTGTGCGTGTACAAGGAAGGTATCTGAATTTTTGTCTGTGTGATCTAGTGTTCTTTGAGTAAGAAACGATGATCGATGTCACAGCAAAAGACAACCAACAGATAACATTGACAACTGTATTAATTTGAATTACCATCCATATTCTATCTGTTTTGTTACAAATAATTATTACAATCACACACACACTTACACAAACCTATACATATCCAAACTCATTAGAGAAAATAATTATTGTCTGAGTGTATCACGAATATAAAACGACTGCAGTTGAAAAGTATATTATAAATACACATTCAAATGTCCATACACGCGCCTAATTCATTAATATTAAGAAATGTATGTAATAAAGTTTGAATAGTTAGTTATTATAACATCAACTATAAGTCACGGTCTGCTTTTTGTTGTTTTAAGTCGTATGAGTTTAGGTTGGATTCAGTAATGGAGAGCGCAATTGAAAGGATACGTCGCTGCGAAAAAGTTGGTATTTTCTTGCCAGCTCCTGTATTTAGTCACGGCCAGCTTCATGTGGTCCTTATGTCATACAAGAAGAACGGACAACTTAAAAATTCTTTTGAAGGAAACCAGTGTGTTAATTTCGGATAGATTTTTCACAAAAGCAAATTAGCTTAATAAAATTATTAATCTACAAAAATGGTTTTGTATCTTATTTATATCAAAATACTACAATTAGCCGTCATTTTTGACGGCCCGCAACCCTCTAATATTCACATAATTACCCTCAAACTAAAGATTAAATACAGAAGACGCGCTCTAAGCTAAAGCAACTTACAGACATGTGTTGATAAAATCTGTCAGAGAAAACTGTCCTATCAAAAATGGTGTCAGCCTGATTCACGGTGATTTTTATCTTTTTTTTCCTTTCCAGTCTATGCAATGACACGGAAGATACTTCGAACTGAGGATCAGGTGAAATATATTTTCACAAAATGCTACAACGAAAATGTGTGCATAAATGTATTTATGAGTTCGTCATATTCATATTTTCATCCAATATTAATATTCACGTTCAGAAAATATTTTCTCCAATTTCTTATGAATCTTGTAAATCTAGACGTAAAACAATAGTGCCATGAAGCCCAGTTTTTATTTAAAGGTAACTAATGTGTTTTACCAGGAATTTCAAATACTATGGATACGTTTGTGGTGTTACTATTTACCGATAACGTACTTCTATGTATTTCCCCATTTATCAAGTAAACTATTATGCTTGTGTTGTAAATAATATCCGAGATGATTACACAATTTCTCTTACGTCATTCAAAAGCCGATGATCTACATAAAACTCGTGTACACAAATTTGCAGAAGAGTAAAATTTAAAAAAATGTTAAACATAAATTTTTATTAAGCGCAAAGTGGTTGTGTGGTAAGTAGCTTGCTTATTATATACTTGGTTCTGTGTTCAGTCCGACTCCGTACCACCTCGGGCCGACCAAATCCTAGTGAGTGGATTTGGTAGACGGAAACTGAAAAGAAGACCGTCGTATACATATGTGTATATATATATATATATATGTACGTGTGTGTGTATGTATGTATGTGTGTATATGTTTGTGTGTCTCTGTTTGTCCCTTCTACGTCGCTTGACAACCGATGGTGGAGTGTTTTAGCGGTTCGCCATAAGATACCGATAGAATGAGTACTAGTCTTACAAAGAATAAGTCCTGGGGTCGATTTGCTCGACTAAAGGCGGTGCCCCAGCATGGCCACAGTCAAATGACTGAAACAAGTAAAAGTGTAAAAGAGCAATAGTGTAGTAGCCTCTAATAAATTGAAACCCAAACGTCGACCAATTGAAATAGTATGACTGTCACAATATTAGTAAAAATGTACGATAAAATCGATAAAATTCCTCATATTTGTTAACGGAGTGATACTGAACAGCAGCTACTTTCTAGTTATTAAAAGCTGTACTATAAAGAAACATATTTCAAAAAATATTGATAATATTAACTTTTAGAAAATCATTAGCAAAATCTCAAACGACAGACCATGCAACGAAGAGGAGGCAAAAATGAGTAAGACAAGATTCTCGAAACAGCTGCATGTCAAATTATCACTCGTTGGTTGATGATGAATAAAACGCGATCACCACACACACGTCCACGGAACCCTTATACTTTCATTAGCAACCTGAGCATATGTTTTCAGACACACAGTAAACTACGCTATAATATTCTGTTGTCGGTCATTGCATGTCTGACAGATAAAATGGAAAACATATATCGCTAGTATTAACGTAAAACACTCTAAATACTTTAAACCTAAATAATTGTATCTTGCAGTAAGTTCATTAATGAAACTGTTAAACAGAACAAAATAATATGAAGGGACATGACAAAAAAATAATCACAGACTAAACGTTGTATGGAATCTTTACATAGATAATGAATAAAAACTAACTCTCCTTGCTGTTTATATGTTCATATCTTCTGTTGACCATCCGTTTATAAAGTAGTTTATGGACCATTACACTGATAATGCATTTTCCACGCGAGAAATCATTATTATTTCGAGTTCATACACATCATTAAATACGACAGATAGTTTGAAAAGATTTCTTCTTTTACCTAAACAGTATAAAAGAATTTCCAATGTGAGTCTAAAGCAAATCTTATTTTAAATTTATCTATTTTCAGATGTTTTTTTCTATTCTTTGTAATCCATTAAATGAATCCCACAAAGTAAACGTCTTTACGTCTTTTGTACCTATACACAATACAGCGGATAGATACAAATGCACGTATATATATATATATATATATATATATATAATATATATATATATATATGTATATATATATATATACATATGTATGTATGTATATATATATACCTGTATGCGTGTGTGAGTGTGTATGTATATATGCATATGTATATATAGGTATGTATGTATATATATATATATATATATTATATATATATATTGATAGATACAGATGTATGTTTATATATACATATGCATTCACATATATATATATTATATATATATGCATCTTCATATAGAGGCATATATATGTATAAACGTATTATATATATGTGTCTATGTGTATATATGTGTGTATATATATATATATAATATATATATATATATAATATATATATATATATGCCTACACACACACGTATATGCATCGATGTGTGAGTAACATGTGCTTATACGTGTGCAATGGCTGTAGAATGCTAGTATGCAAGAAGTGAATTTAGACAAATATCCATATGGATTGTTGAGAATATAAAAAAAGAACTGACGATATCAGCGGAGAAATACTACTCGTCAAAGTTATGAGAAGAAATTTCTCGAACATGAAAATTTTGTAATGATGCCCATTGTATATGTCTGCATTTATAATGCTGTAATGGACACATTTTATTTTGTTGTCAACGAATATAGATTTCCCCTTTTCGTTTATACTCTTTTTTCGACTAATGTACGCTTTGCTTTATACACAAACGCATAAACTCATAAGTATATGTATTGGCGTGTGTATGTGCAATTACTTCTTTGTTGTATATGGACGACCAAGTTTGTATAAATGTCTACATATTTCATATATACTTGTAGAAATTCCATACATGCATTCAAATCTCTCTCACTGTCTATATATCTATCTACCTATCTATCTATCTACCTATCTATCTAACAATCTATCTGTTTGTATGCCTGTCTCTCTCTGCCTATTTCTCTCTCTCTCTCACAATATATATGTATATATATCATGCAAACATCTATACGACGCAATATAAAACGGGAAAAGTGTTTAAATAAAATGTTACTAGTTGTGGCTGAGGGCCCAACATACATATATACAGATCAATATATGCTTAGTGGTATTTCCACATATGGAAATAAGGAAATATATAAATGAATTTCTCCTGTCACGACTCGATCAAATGATTAGACACTCGTTATATACGTGTTTACTGAGTCTTCAATATTCTAAAGTATATCAACAGGCATTAAACCCGCTGAGAATGAATGTTGTGTTTCTAGTACGATATGTGTGAGAATGTGCATCTTTATGCTTATATTCAATACCGATTTACGGAAGAAACATTTTTTTGTTTGTAACTCTTCATCATCCAGTCGGCCTTTCCTTGTATGGAAGAACCTGAAGATTATAAAACAATGATATATATTTTCCAAAGACATTTACTCCCTATATGCCCGATTCTGATTCCTTATATACGTTTTAAGTAATTGTAAAAGATAACTTTAACTTTTATTACACCTGATGTGTGATGATAATGCTAAATTTGCAAGGCATTTGTCTAAGTCAGTAACCCTGAGTGAGGAGATGATTACAAATCTGAATGAGATTGCATTAAACAATGTGGGTGTGATACAATTCGTAAAGATAACAGAATAGCCCTACAGACAATGGAAAATATATCTCACTTTGGCTTCTCTTTATGGGGCTCATGCAGAATAAGGCCTATTAGGTCAAACCAATCATGGTATTTAGACACACAACGTTTGCACTGAATCACATGTATACGTTGGAAAGATCTGTCCAAGGGTAAACATTAGCCACTTCTCCACTGGGTCATGCAGTGATTATAGAAAGAATGTGATGCCCAATGCACACACACGCACAGACGTAACCTATATATCTTTTGTGATGTGATCATTTTCTGTCAGGATATGTCAAAAGGGAATCGTTGAACCGTTCTTTCTTAACACTGTGAAACTTGAAATATTAGAAGAAATGTTACATGGATATGCGAAGTGATCAGTCACCTTCTCCATTATAAACCACGGAACATTACTAACAAAAAAAGAAAGCAGAAAACAATCATCTCTAATTTAGAAATCTATATTATTCTATTAAATTGTAACAACAGATAGCAGAGACGTTGCATGTGAAACTGCAACTTTTCTTTCAAATTTGTCACTGAAATGAATTCTAAATATTGTAACAATTTAATTTAATTGGTTTATCGACTCTGTATATGACACAAAGTGAGATGATAGATGCCGTTAATCTCGGCAAAATAATAGAACTTATTTGAATTCCAAACAAGAAAGGCTAGATAAGATTTTATCAATATGTTTTCTATTTTCATTCTAAATATTTGATTCGTGATTAACATTTGCTAAAAACAACATTTTCAAAACTCTAAATAACATTCCGTCAGGTATGTAGTAATAGCCACCATCCGAACATGTATTGATTCGAGACCAGTATATAGTCGCTTGATATATTGAATATTACAGCTAAAAGGTATTACGATTTTTAGATCGAATATACTGGCGGACACACATCGTAATTTGATACATAGGTGACCAAAAGTGTGGTTGAGCCGAAATATTGTGAGACAAAAGGATACCAGGATACGACATGATCTTCCGAGAGGAGAATTTAATTTGTTAACAGTTGACTCCACCAAGACTAGAATATTAGAGATACGAGTGATAAATTAGAGCTAGAATCAGAAATATGATGAAGAGGATTAACTTCGGTAGAAACGTCCAGAGTCTGATCGCTGCATAAACGAAATACAAGCACATACCAACATCTCTCTCTCTCTTTTTCTCTCTCTCTCCCTCCCTCTCTCTCTCTCTCTCGCTCTCTCTGTATATATATATATATATATATATATATATATATATGGAATAATACGGATTCCAACGGTAAATTCCACTGAACGTAAGTCAGATATGGGAGAACGTACAATGTCCTGTAATTCCACTTTTATTCTTTTCATATTAGCGCTCGGTCATATGTCTTCTACAAATTATATGGACAATTTGATAAAGCTCATTATATTGAAAGATTTATGCGCTGCATGTTCTACTTCCAAAGTTTTATATATTTGTTCTGTATCATAAAACAGTTGCACAATTCGATAGTTTTAGTATAACATATTGATATGTACTTTTATTTGAAAATTATCTTTTCAGTTTATAAAATAATAACAGGTTTATTTCTATAGCTTTATACAAAACATTGGTAAAACCATGGAATTCTTGTATAAATTCACTGATTTCTTGTAACTTTCGTTTCTCTAAACTGTACGCTTTGTCTTCACTCAGAAAGTATTTGCACAATATTTTGGTGAATTACAAAACAAAATACAAACCAGTCTAAGTGTAAATTCATTTATCATATTTTTCTAATTTCAATTATATTGATTAATTTTAAATTATGGAATATCTTTACACTTCATATGTTTATTGATGTTTCTGTATTTAAATATATAAATATTTCTAAAGTAAAGTAATGCAAATAGAATTGAAAAATTCTTCCTGAAAATAGTTTCATTGTTCAATTTAATATTGTAGCGAGTTGTGAGTTCTGTAGAAACATTTTGTAGTGGAAGCAGCAACGAAACTACATTGCGGAGTTGGTAGAAATGACGAGTGCAGAACAAACAGCTGATTGAAATTCCAACACTTATTATTCAGAAAATATATATTTACATAAATGTGTGTGCAATGCTTTGTGTGAATGCATTTGAGTGCACACGCATGTTGTATTTTTCCTGCTAAGCCAATGCAGCTGGAATCCAACGCAGAGCTTCAAATAGCCACAATGTGGAAACACGTTTATCATGATTTCTCCTATATATGTTTTGTATATCATAGCTATCATAGCTATCATACCAGTAATTAGAGTAGTGCCCAAGCCAGTTGTAGCACATTGGAAATCAATATATTACGTGTAAAGTTTCATCAAAATCGATAGAACGAAGTAGGAGGAGTTAGCTAACAACTCCACAACCACCCTCACAGACAGAATTGCCCATATAGGTAGTGGATATTTCTACTGATGATTATTATTGTCCGTTCAAAGCTGACTCAGGTCGAAGCTGTCTGCCATCTTTACTTTTACTTGTTTCACTCAATGCACAAGATATATTATATCTGTGTATGAATGTATGTACATGATTGTGTTGTGTGTGTGCTGTGTATGTGTTTGTGTGTTTATTTGGTTCAGGTGGCGAGAGTTATCCACAATATGGAAGAAGTTAATCCATTTATGCTATTTATTGAAGGAGAGAAAAGAAACGATCTAAAATAAATTTAGTTATGTCATTCGAAACGTAAGTTTGATTCTGCCGTCGGGAAGAATTACTTGCGTGAGACGGAGTTCGTGGAAATGGAGGTCATTGAATATTTCCCTACGCCACCACGTTCTAAGAAAGCAATAACACGTGATACGCACACACATACGCACAGTATGTTTGGTAGGTCTTGAATGTTTACAGACCGATGAAAGAGGAGACATATATGTACCCATCCAACAAACGACTTCTCTCATCGATACCAGGGTTGTTTTAGTTACGAAACATTACACATGAGTAGACCTCATACGTGGAAGCCACATGGCATACTCATATTGTTGAAAAATTCGGGGATAGGGCTCCTGGAAGGGCTCCTTAAATATCTTATTTCATTTTATCAGTCAAGGTGTATAACCCGTTCGGCCAGATTTTAACAGGCAATAGAAATACCCATTCATTTTCCTAAATAATTTGGCATATATTAAATTGAGTATGCTTATTTCTTAGTGTCTGAACTGTTAGAGTTATTTTTGGAATTTATCCAGTACAACGCTTAAACAACTAACTAGTATTTTCCTAAACAATAGATCCATTTATTTCAGTTAGTGACTTACTCACGAATATACCAACACTAGCACCGCTGAGGGTAATATTCTCTGGGAACGCACAAAAAACATTTTCAGAGTTATTCACTTTGAATTGTTATTATCTCATATCTGATTAGCATGTCATTACGTAACATGCTTCACGAATTTAGCATACATACCTTATTAATATTTCCTCCTAAGTTCAATATGCTCTGGAAACGCATTAAAGCCCTTTTCGGGGCTACTTTATTTGAATTCTTACTATCAAGTAACTAATTTCATCTTATTACATAACTGATTTCACAATCAGGGCATTCATAACATATTGAGAATTCCTAAGAACAATATCCTGTACATGGCAGTTTTGTATTCCCTGTAAATGCACAAAAACCGTTTTAAGGGCTACATACTTTGTATTGTTGTTATTGGATTAGTTAAAATTATGGGGACAGAAGCAAAGGATAAGCCACGCTTTCCCGGGAATTACGAAAAATATGATGTAACAGCTTGTTACTTCATATCTTGTCCGAATCATTTTAAAATCTGTTATGATCATGTATCTATGTTTTTATGCATGTGTTTATACATATGTATGTATGCATATGAACGTGAGTGCGTGAGTATGTCTCTGTCTAGTGTATGCACATGTATATATATATATATGTGTGTGTGTATGTATGTATATGTAACAATGCTAACTTAGAATCATACATACATGCATCTACCCATGTGTCTCTCTCTATGTATGTGTGTGTATTTATGTGTGTCTATGAATGTATGCATGGATGCATAGATAGTTACATGCACACACACACACGCACACACACACATACATATATATATATATAATATATATATATATATATATATATACATAAAACTATAGTTGTCTTCCATTTACTTAGAATAACATATAAATTGCAGAACATAAATCGCAAGAACACTTGTGATGGAGATAAAACTTTAAACATGAAACAAATAACCCTCATCCATATATTTGTAGAGACTTGTAAAATGTTTTTCCATTTAAAATTTTTTACAAGATATATCTGAAGATTGTATTCGCAAATACATTAAAATTTTCTGCAGAAACTATTTGTATTTGAAATGAGTAAATACCATGAATTAGTAAATCTAAATAGATGTGTTCTTCCCTCAACAACTCCACCACTGCCGATACCACTAAAACAGTTCTCCTAATATCTCCACTCTCACAGTTTAAAACTCTATCACCGTCAACGCCTTGCCATCTTAACCATCATATCCACAATCAATTATTAGATTTCTCATTTCTTCAGTATAAGAATCAACATCATTTTCATTTATGCCTGTGATATATGCGTGCGCAAGCGCGTGTGTTTAATTTTTCAGTTTGCATATTTATTCCTCAAACAACATCAGATAATTTAAATAAAAATAACAAATAATAAAATCATAGAATATCGGTAATTGTTCTCGTCTGGGATCCCGAAAACCAGGAGATCTAACATCATTACATCTCCATCCAAGTCACTGCATCTTCCTTCTCTAAAGTTACTTATTGGTATTCGTGAAAATCAAAATATTTATTCGTTAATTATGTGAAGACCATACAAATTAAGTATTCACTTGTTTGCACTACCACCAATAATTGCCTTCATTATCCAAATAAATTCAGATCCAGCTTCAGACATTTCGTGTTTGGTTTTAACATTTCACATTCAACCGTGGCCGAATTGAGTCTAAACGAATCTACCGCTAGGCAAGATACAGTAAATCTTGGCACTAAGATATATAATGCCGTAACAATTAACCTAACGCCATTTGTAAAACAATATGCATTTCGATAATACACCCCTCAGGGATAGTAATTTAAGCTGTCGACTTGAGAATAATCTTTTCTACTATAGGGTCGAGGACTGAAAATTTTGGGTGAGGGCTATAGGATTACATCGGCACCCCGCCCTTTAACTGGTGCTGTTTTTCACCAACCCCGAAAAGATGAAAGGCAAACTTGACGGTATTTGAACTCAGAACATAAAGCCAGAATAAATGCCGGTAAAACGTTTATCCCGTTTTTCACAGATTCAACCATCTCTTTGCTTATTGATTTCAAAATCAAGGAAAGCAATAAAGTGACCATCATTGAACTTAGGTCATGAAGTGTCAGAAAAAGCTCAATATAGCCTTTTGGTTGATACTTTGAAAACTTCTTGTGGCAGATGTGTCCGTGTAATTGTATTGAATAAGAACCAAATAAGAGAGGCAAATACAAAATATTAACTTACAAATAATCTTTATGCAGGCGATATCTATAGTCTTATATAGAACTACCCGGAAAACCACATTCCGTGCGGATTTTTAGCTAACTCCTGTAGAGGGATAATTGGACTTGTAGCTCAAAGCTATTGGGAACAATAATATTAAAGCATTTATTGGAACACTGCCGATATGTATTACTTTAAATTCAGTTTAAATGAAAAACTTGAATGTTCACAAAATTTAGGAATTAAAAGAAAATTGTATTTTCAATGTTAGCAATAACAAAACTCATCGAGACCTGATCCCAATGCTGGAGGTTCAAGACCAGAACGAAGAGTTGATTTTCAATCCGGGGATCTTCCTGATTCCTAAAACAATATACGTCTGTGTAGAACAAATATAACTTGAGTTACTGGGATCACGGACGAACAGACAGGATGTCTGGTTTATAATAGATATAGTACATTTCGATGGTATTACATGAATTGTTGATAATGTTTTATAGAGTTCATAGATAGCTGAGGTGAATAATTAATTATCATGTGTATAGTTTATTTCGATAAACTAATGTAGAAATAATTGTTTTCGATAATTGAACAAGTTTAGAGAAATTCCCCTTACGGTGTTCTTGCACTTTACGCACTATCTATCTATCTATCTATCTATCTATCTATCTATCTATCTATCTATCTATCTATCTATCTATCTATCTATCTATTTATCTATCTATCTGTCTGTCTGTCTGTCTGTCTATCTATCTATCTATCTATCTATCTATCTATCTATCTGTCTATCTATCTATGTGTGTCTGGGTGTATGCGTGTGCGAGTGTCTGTGTTTGTGAGTGTCCGTATGTATGCATATGTAGCTGTGTATGTTGGAATATTAAACATTTCAGCACTGGTACATACAGAGGGTGATCGTATACACAAAATATTCACGCACTCATACACGCATACAACCAAACACACCAATGCAAATATAAAATACATTCCAGTATGAACGACATTATTAAGTGTGGAACTGGCCGAATCGCAAGCAAACCGGACATAATGCTAATGCATTTTTTCGTCTTTATGTTCTTATTTTAAATTCCACCGGGGTCAAATTTCCTTTTCTCATCTACATTTTCTTGACTTTAAGATTTCCTGCCGTTCGTTCGTAGCATTCAACCACCTGATGTAAGCTTTCACCAAATCTTCCATAATTCCATTCACCTCCTATGGAAGTTCTTTCATAAGTCATCTGACACCTTTAGAGCGTTGGCATCCCTCTAATGCACCATCTGTTTGTAGCAGCACAGATTTCTCTCTTCTATTTAAATAAATTATTTGCGCTCCACCGCTCAGGTTTGCATCTATGCATCCAGAATCACATATTGAACCCATGTATTTCTATATTACCTATCTTTGCATTCAAGGACTATATTTGGCAATAGTTCAATATTAGCCTTTTTACATATGCACAAAAACATTTTTCATGAAATGGAAAACGGATTTGCCTGCATTCGTATACATATTTTCCAATTCCATGTATTGATTCCATTACACTGGCTACACTGTCTTAGGAAAATGTACATCACGGTCCCTTATACCCTTTATATAAGAAAAAAACTAAGGATTTTTCAATCATGCCGGCATTTTGACGAAAGCATATTATAGCTGTTTTTCTTTGTACTTTCACCTGTTCATCTGCTCTAAAGCCCTATTCTGTGTTATACACAAATATTTATCTGATATACACTGTAATTTACCTTACATCGTATAATATTCATATCTGCATGTTTACTGCATAAAATGATGGTCATTTACTAGATGGTTTTATACCTTTATATTTCTTCCTAATCCTTCTTATAGAATACAAATACTGTCGTTACTAGATTTCCCATTAGCCGTATTGATTTTTAGGTCCATCAATGAGTTTCTTTGTCCAGTGAGCCTTGAAGTCTGGTAGGCTCTGAACATTGATAATTACACTGAACGGTTTACAAATAGTATCTCTGTAATGGTGTGGGGAACTGTCACTAGCAATGGCTGTTCTGAGCTGATCGAATGTTGGAACCATAGACTCTGAAAAATACATCGAAATACTTAAGGAAGGACTACTTCCGAGGTATCCACACGCACGATAACATAAAGAAACTAAAAGGATTCAATAATGGCTAGCTGAAAATGGGATCCAAAAGCTTCCTTGGGCGAGCCAATCTCCTGATATGAACTCAACTGTAAATCTTTGGAACATACTAGATAAAGCTATCCGAAAAACTCGACAGAAACCTAAATCTAAATTGGTGTGTGAAAAGTGGGCAGAAACTCTACAAGAGACAATCACAAAGCTCATCAGACCAATGCCCAAAAGAGTTTATGAATTAAAAACTGCAAAGGTAATGTCAACTAAATACTAAAGTATGTAGTGCTACCTATCGATTACATTTCAATTGTTTGCTTTGCGTATTAAATAAATGATTTTGAAAATTAAAGGTGTCCATTTACTTCCTGCATGTCTGTGTATAAATAATGTAAGTGCATGTTTTATGTTCAGTTATAATATAAAGAATTTTGCTTTAATCTTATTGGTTACTCCATACTTTTATAGAGTACAAATTATATTCTGAAATACGATTGTTGTTGACACTGATACTTGGAAGTTTCGACCTGTCATGCAGTAAATTGATGTTAGTTTCCGCTGAATTATACCTAAGAAATGCACATACTCACTTGTTTACCAAGTCATATATTCATGAATAAAATCTCCAGATCAATCCAGTCTAAAAAGCTGAATACCATTACACTCAGAACTACACGATCAATGAAGATTTTTAATGAGGACAAAGACTAAATGTTATATATCGGGACAGTGGCTTAACCCATTCGTGCCGAAGTTTTTCTTGTGGCTGAAAATTCACAGATACGATTATTTTAACCTAAATAACAACTGAAAAAATACCATTGAAATCCATTTGCTACAGATTGCATACGTGTTAAGAACATGTTTTATTCTTTGATATATACAAATCACAACTTGTATCAAGTATTTGTTTTATACCCTTATAAATTGTCAGTTTAAACGAACGAACAGCATGAATGAGTTAACTGGCTGAAACTTCAAAGACACTGCCAAAATCATCCGTTTCTTAGAATAATATATTAGCGTGTGTGTGAGCGTGTGTGTGTATGTGCATATATAAATTGACAAATCAAAATCGGTTATTTTTCTTTTGCAAAATAAACAAAATTATTTTTTATTCATACCTATATAATTACTTAGCTGTGTTTAATTAGTTTCCGATATATTTAGACCGATATCTGTGTAAAAATATCCATATAGTGTTGATGGCTAGCTTCTAATAACTTATGATGTAAACTGAATTGGTATTGAGAAATCCGTTTCATATACTCAGCAGCGTTTAATCGCTTAATAGTCGTTAACTAATAATGAAATACAAAATAGCTTTTAAAATAACGGCTTTAAGAGGAATCTAACACATAAAAATCTACGGTTAAAGGTAATAAAATATCTTGTAGATTTATACCACTTTGTTAGAAAAAATTTGGGATGAAGCTGCTCTTTAGCTCTTATCTTAGATTGCTACCTTTGAAGGTAAAAGTAAATCCTCTGTAGATAGGGATTAGTGAAATCCCTTTATCCATAAATGGGTCCAAATGGAATTGCGCGTTATATTACTCTTTAGTTTTGAAAAGTTTCGTACATAGTTTAATGAATTCTTCTTTTTCGATAATTTAAGTCTATTACAACATACGTTTTGGGCTGCAAAATGTATGTTTCATTCTACTCACTCTTGATATTTTATTATCATTGAAACAACCAGGGAAGTGGTAGCATGTTGATTCAGCTTTTCACTTGCTTAATATAAACTTCCTTTTGTGTCGGAAATGTATCCTTCTTCCTTTCACGGGAATTATAGTTTACACGATGGTCAATCTTATGATTACACTTTTCATAAAATACATCCCAAATGATATTGCATCCTTGTTGATGTATTTGAAACAGCATTCTTTCTTCAGCCTGTATAATAGTTTGCTAACAAGAAAGCAAAGCTGCGAAAACGAATTGAAGTTTCCAGACAATTTTGAGAAGGTCCTTATTTTTGTGTCTGTATTAAATTGGAAAACCACAAGCGCTTGCTCTAATATTTATTTGGTAATTTTCAAAAAGTGTTAGTAATCTTTTTATTTCAATTATCACTGGTTGTGGAAAATGAAAATTACAGAGTGCCATGATACACCGTTTTACATTTTATATTCAGCACAGAATATATGTGATTTTTCTGATAGTATATCACGAGTTAACCTCATATACTGAGATATTTTTGTTCTTATTTACTTCGAAATGATTTTGGTTAAGTTTGAGGACACATACATCTTGTGATGTAACTCCAGTGATCAAAAAGTTTTGTGAATAATTTTGATTTAATTCCACTCTACTGAAAACAGTATCCAATAAATGCTTTCCTTTCGTAGCACTCGAGAACGGTGCCCTCTAATCTACGGTACAATGACAAAGCATGTAGGTATAGTTTATATTTTGTTTGAGGTTTCAATATGAGTGCATTCTCTGCAAGCATGTTTCTCAAATATGAAATTCTTGACCCCAAAGGTGCAAGAATTCGCTTTACAACATATTAGCATGAGATATTATTTGTAATAATATTTCATTTTATTATAAATGCTTTATATAATTGCTACTGATGTTGCCTTGCTCTACTGAATAAACGTTTTATTTTGTTGGCAATAATTAATAATACATTTTAGTTTATAAATAACGTACCTGTAGAAGACAATTTTGAATGTCTGAAAAATTATAGTGAGGTCACTTATTTTTGAAATACCTTTTCTCGAATTTAATCAGAAAGTATATATAATATAGTATACTATATTATATTTATATGTGTATATTTATGAAAAAATAAATCCGAAACCAGTTGTTTTGGAAGGAAAAAAAACGAAAAGAATAGTGGAAAGAAATCAGTATTCGATTATAATAAAACAATAATTGAATTTGTACATCATTATCTTCGTTGTGACATTTGACCGATATATGTTTTCTTCGTTGTAAAACTGTTTCAGTCATGAATGAAATGGTGACAAAATATTGTTCTGTAATAAATAATATTAATACGCTAACTTTTTGTTTTTGTATGTACCGGTTGTGTGTGTCACACGTACTTCAAAGAAGTGGCAAAGCGAAAGAGAGTGGAGGACAGAGAAGTAAGAGGCAGAGAGAGTGAGAGATAACGTGGGAGAGAGAGCGAGAGTGAAAGAGACAGTGAGTGGTAAGGGCATTCATCGCAAGAGAAGTAGATACATAGATATATATATATACATTGTAAAATCAAAAGTGGAAGAGAAGAGGGACACAAACTAAGTGAAAGAGAAAGAGAGAAACTAAAAAGACGGTAGATACATAAATCGAAACAAACTTTGAGAAATAGATACAAACACACAGCAAATTTCACTTTTCATTAGCACCCGAGGATAAACTTAACTCACAAATGGCCGAGTACTCCACAGACATGCATAACATTAACGTAGTTCTCAGGGTTTCACCTATTCAATAAGTCCAGGGTGAATTTCTTCGACTAAAGGGTGGTGCTCCAGCATGGCCACCGTCGAATGACTGAAAGAAGTAAAAGAATAAAGGACTGCCATGAAAAACGTTCCGTACCACTAAACCAAGGAGGCTCTTTGAATATTTACGATGTATTTTAATGCTAAATAGTAATTCCGTTTACGTTTGTGTAACTAAGACATTTTGGTTGGATTTTATATTAAATTGGTGTTACATTGCTTTCTATATTCTGTAACTGTCACAATATACTATTCTATGTCTGAAGTTTGTGTGGGGAGGGGGCCTGTTGATTAGATGACCCCAGTACACAGCATGTACTTAATTTAGTGAACCCCGAAAGGACGAAAGCCAAAGTCAACCTCGGCAGAATTTGAACTAAGAACGTAAAGACAGGCAGTCATAATATAAAAACTGTTCTCATGGCACTAGTACACTGTTCACAGGTGCTTACATCTTTTATGTTTTCCGGGAATTTTAATGGGTCCAGCTAGTAATCATAATTCCCGAGGAAATAGAGTCGCACCTATTCAATAGATTCTAGGAGATTTTACAGAAAACCGAGCAGGAAAACGATCAATATTTGTTGACACGTCGTCATGAAACAGAACTGACAGACGTAGACCATAATTCGCGATTAAATAATTCCACTGGTGTCATGTTTCAACCGGTCGTTACTCCTTTTTGTTAATCTTCTAGTGAGAACGTATTTAGCAGAGTATTTATGTCATTTTGTTTGAAATAACATTGAATACCAGCTCTGAGAAAGGAAAATAAACAAAGAATTATATTCTCCGCTATTGCACGACCAAATGATTAAATAAGTAGCAACATTTATGCCGTGGTGTATTTCTAGAACATTCCACTTATTACATTGCTAAAGGCTTGAAAAATATTTTGTGCATGAAATATTCATAAATTACATAGTTCTCTTTATTGTAATGGTACACGTTCTACTTGTGTTTCGTTTTAACTTTTTTATTCATGGCAATTATTATGATGATATTTTGGATAATGTTTTGCAGAATCATAGTTTTACATTTCATTCTCTACATTTATTCGAGAGTCACCACATCAGCAGCAGCAATAGCCGCAACACTATCAACAGTGTAACCCTAACCCAATAACAACAACAATAACAAATAAGTGTAATTAGAACGTTTATTGCCTGCAATTTCTTGATGTATAACAGAGAAAGTAGTTGAAGTTTCTCTCCGTTACAAAGCAATAGTTTTATCTTTAAATGTTTAGCTGGAAACGAAATATGGGCAATTACACACAATTGATAAACACACAATTTGCAGTGAATGGAATTTCAATTTCTAAAAAAGAAAATGGAAAAATATTTATGATTAAAGTCGAAATACTTTTATCTTTTCAGAGGAAAATAATAAAACAAACTGACATTGAACGCTATAACTGACAAATTAATGTTTTTTTTCGTTTTCTTTCAATTATGGTTTTTGACGTTGGTGATATTATTCTTCATTTATGGAAATTTACATAATAAAGGTTCTTACTACCTATTTCAGTCTGTGTTTTGCCGCTCAGGAAATATTTTATATATGAAAGAATGTTTATCTGTTGTAGTGTGTGTATGTATGCGTGAGTATCTAACATTTACTTAACGATTTCTATGCAATATAGACTCAAATAGTTATAAATGTGAGTATATGGACGTAGATGCGAACATATAGTCAATCTACATTACAGCATGTAACTGGTTTATTGTCTCTCTGGCGTATATATTTCTTATCGACAGGACGCCGGTCCACCGCAGGATTACTCATTGTTGCTAGCTGAATGGATTGAAAAAAAGGTGATACGAAGTGTCTTCCACAAGAACACATAGCATCGCACTGGCAAAGAATCGAAAGTGCAAACTTGCGATCATCGTGTCCAACACCACAAGCACTAAACCACGCAGCTCCACCATATATCTTATATCTTTTATTTTTTTAACTTGTCGCAGGCATTCGACTGCAGCCATGCAGTGGCAATGCCTTGAATGGGTTGAGCCGAACAAACGACCTTCTTTTTTCAAGCAAAGTACTTATTCTTGTAATTTATATGTTGTCAATCGGACCGAACAGACACAAATATGTATATGTATGTATGTATATATATATATATATTATATATATATATATATATATATATATATATACAACGGATATTTTTCAGTTTCCGCTTAACAAATGCACTTACAAATCTTTAGTCTGCCTGCGAGTTAAAACAGATGATGAGAAATTCGTGAACTACCAAAAGTTAGAGCCGGAAATAAAAAGAATACACAGGTCCTCAAAAGTGAGTGATGTATGTATCGTGATTGTGGCATTTGTACTGTAGGAGCAAAAAGCAATGTTGTGGCATCAAAAGCTGCAAATAGGAAATTTGTCAAGATGTATTCAAGTCACAGCAACACTTGGAACTGATAATCTATAAAGTTTGACGTCTCTAAGCTAAAGAATGGAGAAGAGACGTGACATAGCCATAGATAAATCGGCAGTCAACTGAATATGAATTATGGTAAAACGGACAGATCTATACGGGAGAATTGCGAGACAGATGCACGAAATAGTGTCATCCGAGTACCGGTCTGGATGACAAAAAGAAGAACGGTAATATACCAGAAGGGCGCGAGTGACGTGAATGCGGTAGGAAATTTCCGACTAATTTCGTGTTTGCCACTGATATGGAAACTGGTGACGAGCATCGTATCAAATAGCATCTATAAATAACTATAAAAAATTGGTACGACCACAAAGCTGAAGGCATCGTCGGAAATGGAAATGCAAAGGCCCTATGGGATTTTATAATTCAGTGCGACCATGGGATAGAGAATAGGAAGCCAAACACAGGTCTTAATTGAGAAAGAAAACAAGCTATGCTGGTTCATAGATATAGTATGCCCAGCTGACAGCTAGGTATGCGATAGGGAAGAAATAAAAGCCGAGAGATATGACAGGTTAGCTTGGGAAGTTAAGCAGTTGTGGTCGATGAAAATGGTAGCAGTAGTACGAATAATTGTCGGATCTCTGGGAACAGTGAGCAAAAAACTCGATAGGTACGCGGAATAAATAGAGACTGTATTATGGGTGGAGCACTTGCAGGAAACAGTACTGCTTGTAACCGCTCGAATACCCGGGAAGGTGCTCGAAAAATAAGAGGTGTTACCTTAGTACAATGGTCGTGAACAGCTGACACCGTAGTACATCTTCAGCGTTAGAAGCTGTAAAAAGGCAATAATAATAATGATAATAATAACAGAACGAACTACTGAATAGAACAAACTACATTTACAAAATGTTTGACAACATCATCTCACGCACTTGCTGTACTTGGACGATGTGAAGTCATTTGCCCATGACCTGAAAGGGCTGCCAGTAACAGTGAAAGCAATTCAATTATTGCATCAATAAAGAATTTATCCTTGACGGTACATATATGCATACCTATCTTTTAGAATTCATTTAACGTTCTTCGGAATACACTCAAAAACTTGCGAAACCTGAACTCCATAAAAAAATAATTTTGGAATAGAATTTTCCAGTTTGTATGTGGCTACAACAACTAAGAAAACTTACTGAAATATCAGCCATCACATTTTTACTGCCACATCTGATTATGCTGCTTTCTTTTTAATGCTTTTCTTTTTTTTTTTTTGGTCACCGGTTATGTAAAAGCGAAAATCGATGACGCGGCTTTCACCTAGAAGGAACGCTGGATATTCACGTTGACATTTTGAATTTCTGTATTTTAGGTATTTTTTGTTCATTATTCATCTTGCGCTCGAGGAAAATAACATATTTTCGAAACATTGTTCAACTCCAAAGATAGGTTCAATCACTGTTTATTACAAACTCCGCTTTTGCTATTATTCTTGATTATTATTGTTATTTCCCTTTCATTAATCGTATCTCTTGATTTCCCTTCCCCCTGCTAATTCATTAAGAGTGAAGAAAAATTTGTTGCCAAGGATCTCGCAGGGTACTTAACACCCAAGTACCGATCTCAAAATACTTGTTGTCTCCAATACAGAATTTTGCTAAGCATGATCTACCCTTCTGTCAATCTCAATTTCCCCAGCATCTTTTTAAAATTCTGGTTGTTAACATAAGTCTCCTTGCCCTCATTGGTTCAAGTTCATCATTTAGTAGATTGTACTTTTTAATTTTTTTCTAGTTCTTTGTTTTCCACTCGTACATGCCCAGATATGGTAATGTCTATGATGTTGGTTTTTCTCAACATTTTTCAAACATCATTGTCTGCACTCTGAGTATCAATCATTTAATCGCAATGATTGTAAAATCGCACAAAATCTTCCACTCATCATTCTCGGTGATCCCTTGCTTGTTTATGCTCATCACATTTCAATGGCCTTTCAAGATCGTACTTATTGCACATACTCCACTGAACATAACTTAGCTCCGTTATTCATGCCTCATTTTTTATTCTGTCTGTGCCATTATGCTACACTCAGTCACTACATGTGATATGTTTCATTTTTTTTTACTGTCACACATCCTATGACATGGAAATTTGAAACTTGATCCCCAGCCAAGTGCATCACCCCTTCAATTGTATAAGTTTTTTTCCAACTGGATATCAATTTTGAGCAAGCATCATGCGAACATTGAGACATATGTCCCACACACTTCAACTGAATTCGCTCATCACAAAGACATATGGCTATTACACATAGTCATAACAACACATACTACGTATATACAGACAAATTTAGAAGTACATGGACCACGTTTGACCTCATACTTTGTAAAACTCCACAACTCTATGCATACACAGATATATATTTCTGGTGTATACACACACATACACACACACCACGCACAAACACACACACTCACACACATGTATATATTTATCAAGAAAATTCAATAAGCTCAAAAATTATGTATTATTATTCTGTATAATTTCAATGGAGACTGCATGTGTTTTCTAGTCAAGCAGATCCGCTGATGTAATAATAAATCAAGGAGCGGAACGCAGCTAGCGACTCATCAGGCCGAGTATAACTTAGTTATACAAAGGTTACACTGGCGTTAAGGCGACACACCATAAACGTAATTAAGAATGAGTGGTGTAGGTGGGAGAACCGAATTTAGAAAAAAGATCGTTGAAGAAGTGGTCAATAATTAAGGAAAAGGAAAAGAAGAGGTCAAATATTTGGCAACAGGAAATGTATAAATTCGTTTCGCCTTTTCTTTCTTCTCAACACACGTCTTGTTTCTTGTCAAGTACATCATTATATCATGCTTCGTGTTCACTGACTACAAGCTGACGTATCTGTCATTAGCTCATATCTATAGACATTCTGGAGGTTTTCAACATTTTTTTGGCAACATAATTAAGAAATAATTGCAAGTCTCATTAAATTTTAAAGTTGGACATCTCCATCAAAATAATTTCCTTAGATCAACATCACAAAATTATATTTTAACGACTCAGACTCTATTCTATCAGCATCTGATTGTAATTGGTTTTCGTGGTTTTTCATAAGTTATTCCAAATAGCTGTTATTTCGAAAGCTTTGATATAAATTCTATAGTCAAAAATATCAACTACATTGCTTTTGCTTTATGCCATGTGGCAAATATATTGCATTGTATTCTAATAATTATATGCGGCAGTTATGTGAACGGATAGAGATAAACATGTTGTTCGTTTGTTTTTATTAATAAATAGTTTATGCTAGATTACTAGATACCCTCTCTTCAGGCACAAGACGTTCACAAGTTGATTTGTTATCAGTTTGAAAATAAAACAAGGATTGAATGACGGAAGTACAGAACGACAGGCATTTTTAAAATTCAGTTTGTACGTACGCCTCTTGCATATTTGAAATTTCCGACATTCCATAGCTACAATGTACTGACTAAACTAAAAACAAAATATGAAAAGCGTAAATTGTAAGTGAAATCTTCTATTTTTTGAATCTTCAAAGAGTTTCGGACAAAATGGCTTGCTTTACCTCGTTACGAACCTATCAGATCTGACTTCCGATCCTGTTTTCTGTAAACTACTGTTTTGATATAGTTGGTAACAGACAAACCACTTTACTCAATTTCGAAAGCTTTATATGTCCTCGGAACTCAATCATTGATACTAAATGTATTGATGAATCAGATTGCTATGCATTTGTATATAGGGTCGGTGAAAAGTAGGTAGGTATTAAAAGTTGGCCATAAAATACCTGTATCCTTTTAACATTTATTAAAACAAATGCTACATGTTCTTTATTAGATGGGAAAATTAAAGCAACTCTTCATATTTAAACTTAAGTACCTGTGGCATCACCTAGTTTCCTGAAACAGCCAGAGATGGTTTGAACAACCTTCTGAAGAAATTCGCCTGTGATATTATTGGGAACCTCCTGGATCCGCGTCCTCAAGTCCTCCAGTGTGCGAGGTTTTGTCTTTCACACCTTTTTTGTGTAACCTCACAGGTACAATTCACATGGTGTGAGATCTAGGCTTCTTGGAGGCTATTCCATATTCCATTCTGCGGTCAGACTTCAGGTTTTAGCTCCTGCACGTAATAGGGATTTCATGCACGCAAATTCAATTCATTATGCTGTACGTATTGTGTGTCTTGTTAATCCACCTTTCCCGAGCTGCTTGGCGTGTTCATTTTTGCGGGCTGCGATTAAAAGTTTCCTGCATTGTTGCCACGCATCCGCTGATCGGGATGTGGTTGGACGGCTACTTCTTCTTGTATCATTCACAAATCCCGTGATCATTAGCTTTGCATGATGACTTTTTCTTCTTTCCATACGTAGTGTTGCACGCTTACCTTTCCATGCACGCCATCATCTCTGAAGCAAAACAATAGAATTCCACACTTCATAGCGTGATGCTATCATAGCTAACTCCCAAACAGTTAAGAGGCCGACCGTCTGGAAGATAAGAAATAAGACAATACGAAAATGAAAAGAAAAATTACCCCATTAGAGTTGCCTGTTTAAAAAATGTTTTTGTCCCGACTTTAGTGATACTAAAAATTCTACAAGCAATTTGTAATGCCTAGTTACTTTCCACCCCACCCCTACATATTTATCACCTTTGCCCTTTTATATTTCAACACTTTGTTTTGCTATTGCCATGAGTTATTGACCATTGTACTGTTATTAACGGCTGATGAGGAGATGAGCATTTTACCCTTCGTTGTTTAATTGATGAAAATACTTGTATGTTAGAATCTGTACGTAATGACTCAACATCCGTTCCAATCTATTAATTAAAGACATTCCGTATATTTGTTTCTCTTACAATAAGAGTGACGCTGTTTACAGACTTGCCTGTATTTTGAACGTGTGTTATATTTTATGCTTTTAACAGCTGAAAAGTCACATGTAAAAATCTGAAGAGTCATATGAGACACGAAATTAACTTGAATGATTTTTCATTTGTACGAACACACAGAAATACACACACACGCAGGTACGCACGCACACACATACTTAATACATACATACAATATATCTTTCTACGGTTCTATCTCCGTCTCTCTTTCTGTCTACATATATGTACACACTCACACACACACACAGATACACACACACATATATACTTACTTATATTTGGCATAATATAATTAATAAATTGTATCTAATTTATATGCGCGCTTACATATTTCTCATCATTTCTCGCCATATATAAATACACAGACACCAGACACACATGGAGACACAGACACACACGGAGACACGGGCACACACATACACACACACATATATATTTACAAATGTGTGTGCGTGTTTGCGTGCTTGTGTGTGCATGTATGTACATATATGTTCTTTGCCTATATGAACGTATATTTAAGAGATCGAAAACAGTCTCCCAAAGACTGATAAATACGTACATTCTTATGCTCCACAAAATATTTGCAGATTTTTATTTGTGTATATGTCACGACGTTAAATATAGATTCCTCTTTGTGTTTTGCACTCACGTTCAAGCACAAACACACATACACACATATACATATACACTCACATACATACACACCATCATGCAAATATGAGAGAATATTCCTGTTGTTCTAAATATATATTTATGTATGTGCATAGAGACACACACACACACATACATACTTTAATATATTTATTGTTACTCTTGGAAACATCTGTAACTTTTACAGCAAATAATAATTATTATTTCTTTTGTTATATTAAGTGATTATAGTTTACCACCGCAACGAATATGAACAATTTCCAAGACTTTCTGATTACTTTATAATTAAATTTCTTTAATGAAATCGTTTTTATTTATACTTTTACCATTAAATAGCCAGTATTTAATACAACTTTCATTAATATCTGATGGAAGACAAATTCTATTTCACTTCCAAAATCAATTTTCTCAACTTCATCGTTGAATATAAAAATGTTTTGAGATTCTGACTTATTCAATGAAGTTCGTCTTCTAATGCAACTTTCAATATTATTTCGCTCTATTTGCCTTTCATTTTGTATTTCTTACTTCCACCTCCAACCCTCAGTCATACTCACCAAATTTCTGTGTAATTTGGATGTTCGTGTATATTTATACACATATGCACATATATGCGTGTGTGTGTGACTATATATATATATATATATATATATATATCTGCATGTATGAATATATCTTTGTGCGTGTACATACATACATACATACATACATGCATATATATACGTAGATATATGCATACACATATATATGTACGTATAATTAGATTTCTGTAAATTATGCAAACGAATTTAAAAGAGAAAAATGATATTAAAGATTTTTTGTTTTCATTTGCTACATTGATTTCTATTTGTATGTCCGGAGATACACAGGGAAGCGTCGTGGTTTTTGCACCTATATATTGCCATTATTCCGTCCCGTCATTTTCTTGTTTATTTAAATGAGACTGAATGGCCCTTCAAATACGCCATGCTCTTTTCCACAGCGGCGATGCGGGATTTAAACGGGATTTATGACTTGTTTCAGGCCGATAATTTACCGATGTCTTTTAGCGACAATGGCATAGGATAAAAGAGATCGTTCCAAATATGACCATTTCCAGCATATTTCAGAAACTATTTCGTCATGTATTTCTATTTCTTTATTCGCCACACGGAGCAGACTTAGGTACAAACGCCTTTAGGTTTCTTATAGATGCACTCTTTGTAATCATCTGGTATTTATATTCCTGAATGTGCTAATATTCTCATCCAAATGTATTGGTGATGGGAATGGATTTGAGCGAATCCTCTTTGACTGTAAAGTCATAAACGTAGTTGCTATAGAATCAGCCAAACGGCTTCCATTGTCTGAGAGGGGAGTGCTATGCACTTCTACTAAAGTATCTTGTCCATATGTTTACATTTGCTGAAATTTCTGATCTGTATTTCAAGGGAACGGTGGGACTCATAGATATAAAAATGGATGTACAATCTTTCAGCAAAGCATAGTTTGCATTATTCAGATCAACTACCACTTGTTTTTTGTTCGACATCCCTCTGGATTGTATATTCCATGGACTTGGTCTTTAACAACGACACAGGGCTATCCAAATTATTGCATTTACTTTTTCCCGTGTCCCGGGAACACGAGAGATGCTTAACATCGTGTTTTTTGAAGTCACTCTCTCACGACTCGATGGAATTCTTCTTTTCCATGATAACTTCACCAATAAGAAATAACCACATCGGTATGTGAGAAAGCGACTTCAAAAGGTGCTAATCTAACACTTCATAACTATATAATGTGTACATTATGTTTTATCTAATGTACAGACACAATATCTAATATCACAGTCACACTGCCACATACCCAGAAACAGACACACACAGACACACAAACAAAACGCACACATACATGTACATTCATATTTTTATATACACATATATGGAGGCTTATTAACCTACATAAGCAAGAATATAAAGCATATTAGCTGAAGGTCACCTAGGAATTATAAACTGGATACGAACTACTGTCCTTGGGTTAAAAAGCCGAAACATTTGCCCATGAAGAACCAGTAACGTTCAGGCCATGTTAGAGATTCTTATCACTATATATATATATAAATATAAGGATGTATATAGCAGCTTTGACTGTCCAGCCTTACATAACCTTCTAGGCTTGTATGAGTCAATATTATATATATAATATAATATAATATATATATATATATATATATAATATATATATATATAGAGAGAGAGAGAGAGAGAGAGATATACATATATATATATATATATATATATACATGCATTTGTCTATATATATATATAATATATATATATATATATATATATATATATCTATATATATATAGAGAGAGAGAGAGAGCTAGATATAGATATACATAAACATATATATATATACATATGTATATATTTACATATATAAACACACACACACATATATATATATATATATATATATATATATATATATATATATATATATATATATATATATATATATATATATACAGAGATAGAGAGAAGAAAGAGAGAGAGAACGAGAGAGAGAGAGATTTATGCGTGGTATTTTATATCTGTTCTTATTACTTACCTTCAGCTATGTTTTGTTTGGAAGAATTAAGTTGTTATTTATTGACAAGAGGCATTCCTTGTAGCTGCAACATCACTCTATTTCATTACAATATGTTTAGGAGCTACTTCCATAATATATAAGCTATTCTGTTTTATACTTATATTATGTGTTAAACTACACAATCTAATTGATGGTGAAATGGGTTAAATATGTTTTCAAATTCTGACATTCGGAGAAATTAAACATCAGTTACGTTTACAAATTACTCTGTGATGGACTCTGAACAAATCAGCGATGATTTATGCACTTGAAAATAACTAATGCTTTTGAATGTTGCATACAATTTTATTTTAAAACCAATCGTCCATTTTGTCTTCTTTTTCTCCTTGTTTTATCAATGCATTCTGAAGTAAAACCACCGTATTTTGCAATACTAGAAATCCATATCCAAATCCAATATTCCTTATGAAAACAACAAGAAATAAAATAGAAATTTAACAACAACAACAACCGCAACAGTAGCAGCAACAACAAAATCAAATGTAAGAATATATTTCCTAGCTTGAAGTTGTAATAGAATCTAAGAAACGTTCTACTTAAGAAAACTTATTAGACAGAAAATTATATTTTGTTTTGAAAGCCTTAAATATCTAGTTGAAATTAAATTGTAAAAACAAAACAAATATGGGAAAGAAAGAGAAAAACGTTGTTTGTTAAATGAGAAGAAGAAAAGGAATAAAAACGAGGCAAGATTTCAGTTTGATTCTCTCCAGGCATGCCTTTATTCTTGAAGAAATCAATAATGTGAAATTATTTCAAAATACGAAAAAGAGAAATGTTAGCATTTATATTTTCTGTCAAGTTTTCCCTTCTGTTATATTCATTGGCAAACATAATTGTACAACTCAGCCATCTCCAATTGAGCAGGAATGCATTGTCTCCTTCAATATATACGGACATCTTTTTTAGAATAACAGGGAAGACAGAGTGGGATGTTAGTTAAGCGAGAGGCAAAACGGGGAGTAACGGGGGGGGGTATATACAGAATAACAACAACCACAACAACGAATACCACACAATAAATCTTTAATTTATTAAGCTATTTTTATATTGTACTTTATGTTATTTAATGTAAAAATAAATATTACCAGTTATCTCGATATGAAAAAAGAATATGAAAAATATAAAAAAAAGGAAAACAAGTACATCGAACGGAATATCTGCTGGTATCTGGGAATTTAAATTCTTCTTGTTACTGAAAGGTAAACGTACAACAATTAGAGTTAGTGGTAGTTTTCATTTATAAACTATTGAATAGAGCTAACTGATGAATGGAAAACAAAGAAAAGAGATATAGAGATGAGTGAAATAAAGAGAGATAGAGAGATAGAGAAAGGGGAGAAAAAGAGAACGATAAGGAAAGGAAAAATAGAGGGAGAATAAATAGATGATACTAAGAAAGGAAGAAATAAGAAAATTCAAGTTCAAAAGATAAACAGACAGAGAGAGATGTGCAAATAAATGGAGAATTATGAAAGAGAGAGGGATAGAGAGAGAGAGAGAGAAAGAAAGAAATAATGAAAGAAAGAGAGGAGAGACAAGAAAACAAAAAAGAAGAGAGAGAGAAAGGAAGAGGAGGGAGAGAAAGAGTGAGACAGGGAGAGAGAGGGGGGATTCAAAGAAAGCACAAGAAATGCGGAGTAAATAATTGCGAAGAAAATGATGACAAGAAAACAGAGAAAGGGAGATGTGCAGACTCAATGAAATAGAAAGCAAAGGAAAAGAGCAAGAGAAAAAGAGAGTGAGAGAGAGAGAGAACAATGGAGAAACGGACATAAATTCATATTTATATTTTGAGAGGAATAGTTAAAAAGAAAAACAGCTAAAATGGTGGACACGTGAAAGAATGCGGAGAAAAATAAGGAGAGAGTAGTTTTGTGAAAGTCAGTGAGAAAGAAAGAGAGGAAAAATAAGGGAAATAAATGAAGGAATGAATATAAAAAATTAGATTTAAGTAAATATATAACTATTTGTGAAACGGGTAACATTATGGTGAATTGGTGGAAGACATTTTACGGTGTGAATGAGCCAAGGAAATCAAACAAAGAACGGTTTTGTTTGTTTCAATATTTACAAAAATGCGATACATTAAGCGTGCGCCTGTATGTGAGTGTTAGCATGTAAGTACGTGTGTGTGCATGCGTGCGTATATATATACATATATATATATATATATATATATATATATATATATATATATATATAATATATATATATATATATATATATATATATATATATATATATACAGAGAGAGAGAGAGAGAGAGAGAGAGACAAAGAGACACCAATAAACGGATCTATAGAATAACGTGGCTATTACAGAAAGCTCTTTGTCCGTATCGTTATCTGCCCTCGTGGTTAACATTTTGCACTCACGACTCAATTGCTAGATCAGATATTGCATTGTGTTCTCGGTCAATATACGTCATCTAACATTCTTCTGAGACTACTACGATACCCGACGTGCGGCCCACTGTGTACCTGTTTCGACAACGTCGACTCCACGGAGGGAGTGTGCTAAGGTATGTCACATGGATTTGATCCATAGAAACAAGGCAGTTGTGCATACATCGTCTTCGACGGGAGACTCCATTAATTCGTGTATATATATATATATATATGTACATCCAATCACAGCGGATCAGCCTGTTTGTGAAATTAGCGTGCCTGTGCGTTGGTGGCAATCTCTTGCAACATTTACTGTGCACGATTTGACTTTCATTTGGTAGAGGTGTATGCAAAATCCTGAGAGCAGAGGTCTTTTAATGTTCCAGATGCAGTCAAAATCAATTTTGCGTTGAAGAGAGCCTAGGTCTACGGGGATGGACTTTGAAATTGCAAAAGAAACGCACTAAATCCATTATCAACGACACAGGATGTACTGATGAATAAATTTATTAAAAGACAAATACACTTCTTCAGTTTCTGTTAGTCATAAACGTTCAAAATTGTCCGGATCCAATAAGTTCCGAAAAATCTGAAATGAAACGGCACAACGAGATTAATCCTTTGTTTAACGCTTCCTTTTAGAACAATTTCGTTATTCCGTTGTGACTTTCTCCTTTAGCATAAATGATAGAATCAATTTTGAGAGAGATCTTGCCTTATTTCTAACTTGTTGACTGACTACCTAGAAGCAGATTATTCTCAGTTTTACTTTATACTTTACTGTGGAAAGTAATGGCGATCTTTCATTATTACATGCAATCATTCTTTACAGATATCCTTACAAATTTATTTGTCGCTTTTCATGCATTGAACGTTACTTCAAAGCCTCTGTAGTGCCTTTGTTAATTCAATTGTAGTTGCACGTACAAATTGATTTCCAGCATTGATTACCATCAATTCTACAACGCACATAGAAATAAAGTTTCAGTATACGTTACATGCAAGAAGATAAGTCGCATGTAGACATATCCTTACATCTCATACCAAAAACAATTCCAAAACGTGGTTCGAAACAACATAGACGCAGCTAAATCATTTAGTACATCAGCAAAATGCGGAGCAATCCTAAGTTTGATTCTGATTGATATTCTTTCTTTCGGTTGTTATTAACATTAATACTACTACGAAAGCGGTCAGCCGAACAGCATATTGTCCCCCATTGAGTTATGATGTCACACAACCACCTTGATTTGTATCCTTTCTCGACCGATTGGAAGTTGAGATCGCTAGCTTGTACCAATATTTGAAATCAATGTTAATCCTACCACTACAGCAGATATCATCGAGAGTATAATGTATGTATGTGTGTATCACGTGGCTGTGTATGCACACACACACGCAAACACACACACATACACACATATACACACACCACACACACACACACACATATATATATATTATATATATATATATATATATATATATATATATATATATACAGTGTTCATGACTACACAGTATAGCAGGCTTCGTCGGACACTGTCTGAAAGAAAAGCGGCATCATGACGCAATTCGCTCTGCCAGGAATTTAGAAAAGCCATCCTTTACTGCATTTTATTCCCGCCGGAAGCACACACAGAACAACATATACCTTGCCGTGTCCCCAAAACATGTAGCGAGGGTGATTTAAAATCAAATATCCAGTAGACATCAAAGTGTTTGGAGTGATCACTAGCGATGGAGATGTTATGCTTCTAGTCATCTTCCGTCACGGCTTCGGACTCAAGACGAAGGCCTGTGCTAAGTGCCTGGGGGAGGTCTGGCAACAGGACTCCGCACCATGCCACACACGCAGGAGAACCCAGTCATTGCTGTCAAACAATTCCTGCTGCCACACCGCCCCTAACATCTAGCTACCAAACTCACCTGATTGCAACCCGCTTAATTTTTATGTGTGGGGTGCATTTGAGCGAGAGCCAAACAAAACTCCTGGTAGCACCAAAGATGAATTGAAGGCAAGGATTATAGCAGCATTCACTATCTTAAACGCGAAGACCGTCCAGAAGCGTTGTATGTACATATATATGTGTGTGTGTTTGGGTGTGTGCATGTGTGTGCGTCCGTGCGTGTGTTTGTGTGTGTGTGTGTGTGTGTGTACGAGTGTGTGCTTGTGTGTGTATACAGAAATAACAACACTACACTCGTAGACACTTTCGAATTCTCTCCCATACCGACTCCCCCACACACAAAACACACGTAATATATTTCGGAAATATGCTTCCCTGGCAAGTGCTTTAGTGCGAGTCTGTGTGTTGAAATGAATAAAAACCTATCAGCGGTTTGTATACAGGAACTGGCCATCCAAATAAACACAAAAGTAGTTAACCTCTCTTAGAATATTTGCTATTATTTAGGATGTGCTCACTGTTAAGGAATTCCACAAATGTGTTTTAATTCTACCGCATAAGTAAGAAGGTTGTATTTAATGCGAGAAAATTTTGAAAGCAAGAGAGTTGCATTGTTTCCGAATACAGTTGCCAGAGATAGAGCAAAACACATGCATTTATTGTGTCCAAGTGCAGCGCCATACGCGCTCATGTATGCGATACACATGTTTGTGTATTGGAGGCATGAGTGAGGTTTTTCACGCTTGGCAAGTTGATATGCATTTCTATACAGACGCAACACGCCCACAAATTTATGAATAGTGCCTCCAATTTGAAGAAGTGGTCCTCTCTTCAGAAATATAATGGAAGATTTTCTGAAATATGAACACAAATGTTGGTATATATGCAAAAGTCTGTTATTAAGGAAATGGATGAATGAAAGAGACAGGAGAAAATGGCTCGTGAATTATAGTTGCATCTTACAATTTGAGTCAGAGTAGTATCGAGATCTCTTTTGGTTTATAATTGTATGAATATAACCCCATCCAACACGCAGACAGACCCACAGGCACATACACATGCACATATACACACATTCACACTCCCACACACAAGCACCTATTGAACTTTTAGTAGTTACTTGTTATTTCTGTGAATCTTTAAGTATACGGCAATGCATCGTCCCATTATAGATATTAGCTGAAACGGTTGTTTAGGTAATACCCCAAAATAATACTACGATAAGTGAATTTCAAATCCATTTACTGATAAGCATTATGTGAATATTACTCCCGTCATTGTTCAATTCTGACATGTAGGCAGAGTTACAAAATTAATGTAATACATGATTATATCCCCCAGACTTCCTTAATTTAACAGTTTCCCTATCATTGATTTTCGTAAGTATTACCTCTTGTTAATAGGGCATGAAATTATCCACATTCATTTCATTTTATGGTTGATAAGCATTTCGCAAGAATATCAGCAATGACTAAATTTTTCCCAAGAATATTTCTTAAGTGATGCTTATATTCGTTGGTACGATATTGGTGGCTGAAAGATTAAAATTTTTGTCAATTGTTTTTTTATTTGCCCTCTTATTTTATCAAACGTCGGCCATTATAAAGATGGCATTAATTAACCAACGGTGAGTGCAATGAAATCAGTTTCACTATTACTGAAGTTCAGTCATTCAATTTTCTTTCTATGAAGAATAACAAGGGATTCATGAAATATATCATAGAAAAACCCATTCACTGGGACCTCGATTAATAAGTTAGAATCTTTAGAAAACAAGTGAGAAAATAATATCAAGTGTTGCGGATGATGTCAGGAATTTCTGGATAAGGATTTCTCTCTGAAACAATTGTGCTCTCGGGTTGCATCCGACAGACCGAATAAGTTTAGTATGGGATTTCTAGTAGATTTCTGAATAGTTGTGTGAGCGAACGTCGGGGAGAAAAGCAACTTCTTTTGGATACAAGTCGATATATCTCACTTCTGTTGAATTATACGTAACACAATTCGTATTTGAGAAGAAAAAGAAAGATAAACTAATTACACGTAAGAGAAAATTTAGCCCAACAAATGTAAGTAGGAACATCAGATTGAATACATGTTCTCAATTGTAAAATCTCTCGTTATTTCAGCTACAGAAAATGTACCAATCTTTGAGAACTCATGTCTTATAAATTCAAATAAGGAGACATCTTTGTTTCAAAAAGTCGATCACCTGTTGGTCATGAAATTTGTTTTCGAATAAAATCTATGCAAAGAGTATTACATTGGGCAACGGAAATGTATCTTAAGAAACAGAAACAATATTTATAGGTAATACATCTGACATTCTATTAATGTACAAATTCCTTTAAGTGAATACTTACATTATTGCTTTAAAGAAATACCTCAAAAATAAATCCATCAAAACCTTCCCACTTTAAGCAGTCTTCTGATAAAACTAATGATTAAATCCGGGGAACTAAAGGAAATGGGTTTCAGAAGTGATTGAGGAACAAAATAAATAGGCGAAAACCTGTGTAACCAAAAGGATTCAACAAAACATCTTTTAAATAACATAGAAAAACAGAAATACTGATATCAATAAAATATTAAGCAAGCAAGTATCACAAATAAAGATGTGAAACCTTTGGTTAACAAAAAAAAAAACAGCAAAAAAAGGAAAACAAAAAATAATCAAAACGGTCTTCTAAATTACGCAATCAACGAACAATGGTCTGTTATGGGTGAAACAGCAAACTAACTGTAACTAATGAGGGTCAGAGAATAATTAACTACATTCTATAAATACAGTCGATGGCATAAGGAAAGTAACAACGAATAAAGATTCTTCGGGGCGAATTTAAAAATATTTGAAAATATCCATTGCAAAAAGAAGACAAGTAATATAACCAACTGTTACTTCAATTAGATTACAGTGGTAAGAATAGACGGTAAAATCGAAAAAACTACCACATAATCCATTTACGATAAACAACCACAGAAATGTACACAGAAAACTTGGTATATACCGAACATGTTCAATATCACACTCTCATCGAAAATCATGAAACATAGAACAAGGAAGTGTAATTTCAAATACTTTATGTTACTCTTCATATGTGCGTTTGTGTGTAATTGTATCTACGTGTTTCTTTCCCGCCGTCTGTGTTGGTTATTTAATATCCCGAATTTATAGGGCTCGACAAAAGAAGGCGATGTAACAAGTATCAGATATAAAACATGCTTGTACTACAGTCGCTTATATCAATGAATGATCTTAACGCGGTGCCCCACAGTGGTACGCAATGGACCGCTGTAAAAATGGTACAAGAATACAAGAATAGAAAATATCAGGAAATATTAGCTGCACTACCAATTAACAACACATGAGATTTCGAGAAATTTTTCCGATAATTCTTCAGCACAGATTTGAAGTCAATGATTCTTCCTGACACTTTTAACTGGAAATGAAGGAAAGGTTTTAGACTTACATTTTCATATTTATTAGAGCTAACACAGCGCCATTTTCAATATGTCCTTAGAATGGAAAGTCCGTTATAATTGTGGCTTACGAAGATTCTTTCGATCGATTACCAGATGGCATACCAGTGCCACCAAACAAAGTCGAATAATGTAGAAGGTAGAAATGGTTGAATGATCAGTTTGATTGCAATACCAGCAATCATTAACAGTTAGCTATATAGGTGCGGAAGAGAATCATAACGTCTACATGCACATTTATATATAAAGATTATGTGGGCGTTAACATGGGTGTGTGTGGGTATATCTATCTATCTATACATCTATACATAAATATAAGAGAGTGACCACTATATGGTCGACTCTAGCGCTAAAAATAGATCCGCTATGGTATTAGCCACTAAAAATACCATAGCGGATCTATTTTTAGCGCTAGAGTCGACCATATAGTAGTCACTCACTTATATTTATGTATAAATTTTTATTGTATCCCTGTTTTTTATGCGCTAAGCCACTTGGTGTTAAATTGATGGTATTATCAAATTAATATCTAATTTTTCACCTTTAGTTGTAATTATCTATACATCTATATATAAGCATATACTATATATATATAAATACATACCTGTATATTATATATGTATATGTGTTTGTGTGTGTATGTATACATGCGCACAAACACACACACACTCTCTCTCTCTCACATACACATATATATATATGCATATATACATTTTATATAGTCATAGTATGTGTGTCGAGTAGATACATGCATATCTACAAACACATGCACTATTATACGATCATCGACATGTACATATATATTTATATGTATATGTTTATATAGATGTATGCGGATGTGTCAGTGTGTATGTGCGCAAACTTATGTACATATGTGTGCATATGTGTGCAACACTGGGTACGCATTTGTATACGTGTGTATGCATTTTAGTTTCGAAGCATTTTTATCTCTATGTAAATTATTACATACATATGCAGGCGTTTATGTAAATGAATGTAGAAAAGCAATCTTTACTACTTCAGGCTGATACATAAAAACAAATGGCGAATCTGTGCATGAATTTTTATTTGTGCAAATATTGAAGGCTTTGGACTGAAGGCTGCTCTTCCTTTTCGCTCTATGCTCTATCTTCATCACCAATTCCTTGTACAATCGTATGCAATAGCAGTGGATCCTTTATCTACATTTATCAACATTTGTGTGTTTCGCAGATCAGGTTATTTGTTTCTATCTGGATATATTTATGTTCGTGTATACACACACACACACCACACACACACACACGCACGCACACATTTAAACTCACGTACACACAGCGACAGACATACACATACACATATATACATACAAACATATATATATATATATATATATATATATATATATATATATATATATACATATACATATATACATACACACATTCATATATATATATATGTATGTATATATGTATGTGTGTGTGTATGTATGAATATGTATATTGTATTGTAAAATATATCCTCATTCATACAAATTTTTACGTTCATTTTCTTCATATTCTCGGTTGTATGCGTGTGTATATCTGCATGACTATCTGTTGCTTAAATATCTGTTGTTTATCTATGTTCTCCAGTCTCTAATATCGTCTTATCTCTGGCTGCTTGAATTAGTATTGCATACTTTTGAATTTATGAAGATTATTCCAATTTTTATCTGATCTGCTCTGCAATGAAATCTATAACTGTCATGGAGTTTCGTTTCCTTGAAACTGATATAGTAAGACAAGGGGAAGATCATCTTCAAACGTTGACATACAATACTCACTTGCATCCGCCATATCAACACACATCTCCATGACCTCTTGACCTGTAAAATGGAACGACCAACTCACTTGCAAAGACGTTACTACTATCATTAAAATGAAACAAGACCTTATTACAAGTAGCACTAGATAATTATCGTTTCAAATCTTGGCACAAAGCCAGCAACTTTAAGGCAGTGTTCAGCTGCTTATACACCTATATGTTGTATGAATATATAACCGGGTCTCTTTCTCTCTCTCCCTCTGTATATATATATATATATATATACTAAGTATATTGTTACTGATAGCTATATATATATATATATATATATATATATATACGCGCACACACCCACAGATTGGGGTTCTCCATAATTTTTGACAAATGCGCTCACAAAGCACTGGTCGGCAATATATTATATCTGTTGTTATTTGCAAGGTGTAACGCAGTGGAACGGATCCTGGGACTACGTGGTGTCAGTTTGATTGTAACAACAGTGCCAGGTTGCGCCTATAATTAACAATTTCCTATCTTTCGCCGATTTCTTTTCTCAGGCCAACGAGAACTGAATTATATAATGACACCATCGTATATTTACATTGTTACAGTTTACTGTATTTTCCACAATAAAATTAAAACATTTAAACGCTATGCGCAATGTCCATATGAGGTGTAAAGTTTTTCATGTTATACATTTAAAAAAAATCATATATATGAACCTAAGCTATTTAAGTACCTCAAATCCAATGCATTGTATATTGTTCGGTTGAAGACTTTCCCGTGTGTCCATGGTGCAATGTTTCGACGAAACAAAGAAATAAGTATGTCGGCTCACGTCTTAGGAAACTTAGGAATATAGAAACTGTAAGGAAGCCGTTATAAATGAGATTTGCCATTTATTTAGAAGCAGAATTACATCTTTATTTGTAGAATTATTTCCTTGGTCAATTTCTCATCGCTATTGACCGCCTGGTGCCTCTGCGTTGTGAACATTGTACTGAAAGAAGTCTTTGACATCATCTCCATTGTTGATGAATCATGTTTTCGTATATCAATTAGTCATGCCTTAGTATTATAATTGGGCAGATCAATTTGCTAAGAATAGGGACTATGTCTACTACAAATTACTCTTTACTGTTCGAAAGTCAACAGCTACAGTCGATAAATTAGGTTTAGGAAATCTATGCAGGTAAAAGAGGTCACTCAGTCAAGAGACACATACTTTGCGGTACTTGCAATGATAATAATGGGCAGAGTCAAAAGATATTGTCAATCGAATATTTTCTGGATGGGTGGAACCTTTTGTAAGAAACGTCGACAAATAATGGCATATATAATTAGAAACACAGTGACGGCAATGCCTATGTTGTGAAAAATTCATGACTGACAAAACCATATAAAGACATAGAAATAAGGCAGTAACAGAAATTAGGCATTGACAAAACAGCTGACACATTAAGCAGCGACGACACCAGATATAACCTTTAACATTAGTGAGTAGAAATTGGATATAGTCTAGAATATAATTTGTTAGATGATGTCCGGAGTAATACTTCTAGTCATTATGAGATTACTTGAGTTAAGGGTACAAATATAACATCAGAACCATACAGAGGCAACGTAGGCGATTGTAAGTACGGATAACGTATTTAATATAACCAGCAGCCTCACCTGCATTAATATCAATTTTAAACGTTTGAGAAGATGACAGAATATCGTCATATATAACAAATAGGAGAAGTTATAAATTTCGAAAAAAAAAATTGTAGGGCGTAATTATTCTTTTCTTCTCTAGGCACAAGGCCCAATTTTTTTAGGGAGGGGCCAGTCAATTACATCGACCTCAGTACTTAATTTATCGACCTCGAAAGGATGAAAGGCAAAGATGACCTCGCCGGAATTTGAACTCGGAACGTAAGGGCAGACGAAATACCTATTTCTTTACTTCCCACAAGAGGCTAAACACAGAGAGGACAAACAAGGCCAGACAAAGGGATTAAGTCGATTATATCGACCCCAGTGCGTGAGTGGTACTTATTTAATCGACCCCGAAAGGATGAAAGGCAAAGTCGACCTCGGCGGAATTTGAACTCAGAACGTAACGGCAGACGAAATACTGCTAAGCATTTCGCCCGGCGTGCTACCGTTTCTGCCAGCTCGCCGCCTTTATAGAGTGAAATTATTGCATATCCACAGGCATAAGGTAGTAATTGTAATCGTCTTCCTCTCTTGCTTAATGTACGCTGGAGTAATATATGACTACCGTCACAGAAGCAAATATGTTTGTGTAGAATTTTGCAGTGCACTCAGTGTTCTATGTCTACTACGATACCCTCAGATGTAAAGCAAACTGAAGCAGCTAAATTCAGTTTGGATGGTATAGTTATAAATTGGATAATGTGGCATTCCGTTACATAGTAATAATTTTTAGATTATATGGCAACTATTTCTGGTAGATCATAAAACTATGCAACGACAGTGTGAATGTTACGTAACAAGAAAATAGAAATTGGTTCAAGTAGCTAGGAACAGCAACCACATTTCTTACAATTCATATATCAACAATCTTAAGGAAAGTATACACTCTAACGAAAGTGATTGTCATAGTTATCATACGTCTACCACATTTATAAAGACTCTTTCTGCAGTTGATTTTCCGTGTTGCATAGTTAAAAATACCCTAAAACGTTCCCTCGATCCCGAAGAAAGTTGTTCCATTTATGTTGTGTGTGTGTGTTTGGCTGTCTGTTTCGCTTTAGGTGAATGTCTTCATGTATCCTGTTATAAAGTGTTGCATTCTTCATACCCCTATACTTAGTGTTCATAATCATATCTTCAAATGTCTTATATAACGTTTGTTTGTCACAAGGAAAGATTTGGCTATTCTTTCTAGTCGCTTGAATGACCACTCAGAAGTTTCTCTGTTAGCTCGCAATAGTTTATGCAATGTTGAATAATTATATGATCAGAGACATTTTTACATGCATCTAAGCTTAGACTCTCATAGTGACTGACATTTTGAACTAAAGGTCATCAGTACGATACAATACATAGAAAAGTTTTTTTTTTCGATTCCCTTTGTTGTTAGAAAAACTGAATTGAGAATCAGCCAAATCAGTAAGTAAAGGCATTGAATATTCGGGTAAATAGTTATAGAAGAATTTGCAAAATGGTGCACCATTATTCTTAGTGTTGATAACTTTTTAAAATTGTTATGCATATTTGCTAGCGGGCAGTTCACTTTTTTATAACATAGGTTTGTTTTGATGTGGCCTAGGTTTTATACGCATATAAATACGATAACAATAACAGTAATAATGATGATAATAAGAACGATAACAACAACAACAATATCAACAACGATAATGATAATAATAATAATAATAATATAATAATAATAATAATAAATAATAATAATAATAATAATGTTAATAATAATAATAATAATAATAATAATAATCCTTTCTACTATAGGAGTCACAATTCACCACGATATTTAAAACAATCTAAATGGACGAAATAAAACACAAATAGCGCTGGTCTGGATCTACGAGAAGGAAGTAAACATCAAGTAACATCTGTACTTAGAAATCCATACTCAATGATGCCAATTTTGGATTGTTTCCGTCTCTGCACTTTAGGGCTTCAGAAACTGATTGAATTCCGCTTGAGCATTAAGGACCGATGTAATCGAGTAGCATGTAATTGAAACTTACCCCAGGTTCCTTTGTAGTGGGGTTCAACAAGAAACCACTCCTTAATTAAATAAATTGTGACTCAAATTGGCAGTAGGTAATTTGGTTGTAATTTAAATATTGCATATAATATTAACCAATACTCTCTACATAAAAATACATTCTGTCCTTTCAAGATGTGTTTAGTAATATCATGAACCAACAAAGACTACCAGACAGTGGCTACAAACTGTGGCTCTTTGATGACTGACCTACAATTGTGAGCATCCAATTATGCGTTGGCTCATACCGATCGGCTGATAAGCTACACCATGGAATCTGGTTGTATTCTGCATGAATACATAGCCGGGACATATTTTGGTGATGGATCTGTTTGGTATAGTTGGTCGGTAGAGGATCTGGAGCACAACAATGTCACTAACACTATTCCATATCACGCATTTATTTTTTTATTTCGTAGACATGAAAGATGAAAAGTTTGAGTAAATAAAAATTATGTATGTTTATAATTGCAGCCAAACATGTGGAAATATAACTTAATATAAAATATGTAGAAGTCAGAGCAGCAGGCTGATTATGTTGAACATGACAGAGATATTTTATTGCATCAATATGTACGGAAAGAAAATGAAGAGATCGACGCGCTAACACACACACACACACACACACACACATACACACGCGCACACACACACACATACATACACGCACACACACACCCACACACAAATACACACATACGTATAAACACATACACGCACTCATAGACACATACAAAAGTGTGCGTGCTTACATGCACAGCTGACAAAATTTTATGAGTGTCCCTTTGTGTCTATACATATTTCTGTGTGTGTACGTGTGTTTATATGTGTATGTATATGTAACGAGAATTTTGGAAGTAAAATCAAGCAAATAAATATACCATGAGCGACCGAACAAAACAAAACAAAGCACAAGCATTTTGACTTGCATCACAAGAAAAGAATTATGCCAGAAAACATGTTTTCTAGAATAATTTTGTGTTGCTTGTCATATATTTCCAACTTTCTGATAGGAAATAGTAAAAATGACCGAACCTATCAATTAAACATGTGCTGAACTCGCTTGTTCTGTTTTCTTCAAAGGCTAAGAGGAATCAATTATTTATTGCTTGATGTTAAGAGTTTGACATAGATCTCGCCCGCCCAGTGCCAAGTTCTTTGAATTGTCAGAAACATTGTACAAATACTATGTCATACCCAAATGTTGTTTTCTCTTCTCTGAGAAATATATAATTATATTATGGTTATGTTTCTTGCTGCCATTGGAGAATATTCAATATTTTATCTGCTATTTTTGTTCATATTTTTGTCTTTGTTATTAGTAATATTCTCTCATATCAACAAAACACAATATAATACGATTTGGATTATACATACATATATACATATATGTATATATATTATATATGTGTAAGTATATATATATACACATATATATATATATATGTAGATAGATAAATAAGATATATATATATATATATATATATGTATATAGATACATATATATATGTGTGTGGGTGGGTGTTTTGTATGTGTGTAAGTAAGTTTGCATATATGTACCTCTATGGAGAGATGCATATTACGCACGCACATATAAAACTGCACACATAATTTATGTAATACACACACATGTGTATGGATGTGCATCTTTCTCCCTGCGTGCATGTGGGTGCGCCGGTAAAAGTCTATATATACGCATACTACCTACAAGTAAAAACATGGAATGCATGCATACATACATACATACATACATGCATACATGCATATATACATACATACATACATACATACATACATACATACATACATATATATATATATAAATATATAAATATACATTTTTTTTTGAAATATCTATATATATATATATATATATATATATATATATATATATATATATATGTATATATATTCATTCTCCATGTGTTTGCTATTTCTCTGCACATTGGAGTTGAGAAATATCCAAATAAAATATATGTACATGCACATACATGCAAGGCATATTTTCGCCCATCTATTTTTCTATTATGTATATACATGTATATATATATATATATATATATATATATATATATATATATATATATATATATATATATATATATAACGACAAATCTATATTACAAATATACTCATACATAAATGCATATTCATATAAACTAGATACATATATATAAATATATATAGATAAATGAAAAATATATATGTATGTATATATATATATATATATATATATATATATATATATATATGCATATATCTATATATGCATCATTTTCTCTATATGTATATATATAGAAGACGTAGACGGATGTATAAAAAAACAAACAAGTGTGATAGGTTGTCCTTCGTAAAAAATGGAAAACTCTTTTTACGTTTCGAGCCCACGCTTTTCAACTGAAAGGAATACGAGAAATAAACAATGAAAATTACTTGTAGACGTTCAACGGCCCAGCATGGCCAATATATAGATACATATTTATATATTATAGGCATATATCTATATGTGCTTGTGAGTTAGTGAGTGCATGCGTGTGCGCGTGCTTCTTTAAAAGGACATGGCCAAATATTAATTGTCTAAGATTCTACGAGGGTGTCCTGAAAATTTCATACACTGATTCGAATGAGTGATGCTAGGGCAGTGAAATCATGCACACGGAAACTCATCTTATAAATGACAGCATTGCTTTTTCTTCCGGTAAAGCGAAATTTGGCGGATCGAAATATGTCGGTAAACATAACTACTAGTTGCGATTTCTCTTGAAATGGGCCAAATTTGGATTCCTGGTGTTATCAGTACTTGTAAATAAACGACATAGCATCCGACGTCATCAATACTGTAATTTATTTGCTACATAAGGAGATGACAGCCCATCTTTATCAACGTTGCCAATCTGAGTTGTTGAATTTAGGAGAGAAACTTGAAGGTGACCCTAAGTTTGGACGTCCTGCGACAGACACTTTGCTCATCATCACATAGTGATGCATGATAGGTGCTGGAGGAATAGCGAATGCGATTAGCGCATGCTTTGAGGCATATGAGAATATTCGACGGTCATGAAAGGATATGAACAACAGTTATGAAAAGCTATCAAGACTAAACAACCAGGAAAACTGACAAAAGGGTTGTAGTTGAATCAGGATAATGGCCCAGCAAAAAGGTTCTTCCTTTCAATGGCTGATGTACGTCACTGTGTCTTTCGACTCGATCCTCCACCCTTTTTCCTTGATTTACCTCAGTCTGTATACTTCTTGAGATGATTATAATAACTTTTCTTATATAACGATGTTATATTTTCCATTTGATTTTCAACGTTACTTTTGTAATATAAAATTTACATTGACACATTCTTGTATATCCAATGGCTGCGATAAACATCATCTTTCACATGCAGCTATTTATATGAAGTTTCGATCGGTATACACATGTCGGAAATATGTACCGAGGTATGTTCACAGAAACAAATATACACGCACTCATATACATCTATCTATCTATCTATCTATCTATCTATCTATCTATCTATCTATCTATCTATCTATCTATCTATCTATTATCTATCTATCTATCTATCTATATATCTATATCTATATATAAAATTGATCAAAATAAAATCATGATGCCAAGGATTCAGCGGTACATATGTTTCGGGCCTTTATTAGACAGATTTATAACAATGCATAATGTATGTTTGTGGCCTTCTTCAGCCGCGCACAACAGCTTCCACAAGGACATGTGTTACATCAAGTACTCACCCCAAATTTCTATATCTATATATATATATATGTATATATATATATATATATATATATATATATATATATATATATATATATATATATATATATATATATATAAACATGGCCAAATATTAATGGTCTAAGATGGTCGCCATGATAGATCGTTAGCCACTACACACATTTGTGTCTCTCCTTGTTTCTTTCTGTGTCCCTTTCTGTAGAAGAGCGTAGGCTCGAAACGTAAAAGATTTTTTCTATTCCTGGGCGTTATACTAATACATCTGTTTGGTTTGTACACCATCTGTCTTCGTCTTTTGTTTTTTCGTAAACTCTCCCTATACATACATGCATACATACATACATATATATATATATATATATATATATATATATATATATATATCTATCTATCTATCTATCTATCTATCTATCTATCTATATCTATATATAAAATTGATCAAAATAAAACATGATGCCAAGGATTCAGCGGTACATATGTTTCGGGCCTTTATTAGACAGATTTATAACAATGCATAATGTATGTTTGTGGCCTTCTTCAGCCGCGCACAACAGCTTCCACAAGGACATGTGTTACATCAAGTACTCACCCCAATTTCTATATCTATATATATATATATGTATATATATATATATATATATATATATATATTATATATATATATATATATATATATATATAATATATATATATATAAACATGGCCAAATATTAATGGTCTAAGATGGTCGCCATGATAGATCGTTAGCCACTACACACATTTGTGTCTCTCCTTGTTTCTTTCTGTGTCCCTTTCTGTAGAAGAGCGTAGGCTCGAAACGTAAAAGATTTTTTCTATTCCTGGGCGTTATACTAATACATCTGTTTGGTTTGTACACCATCTGTCTTCGTCTTTTGTTTTTTCGTAAACTCTCCCTATACATACATGCATACATACATATATATATATATATATATATATATGTATCATTACAGACAGAAACCCCCATAAATTCATCAAATCAGAATATAAATTCAACCATGTCACAAAATAGTGTATTTAATACTTACTATTCATGTTTCATGAAGTTGCATATTATGTTCTTAGGACACCCAAAATGAAAGTGTCAGGCAAGAAGACACACGTGGGACAGACACTTAGCGAAGAAGACACAGAATATATGACGAAAGAACTCTAGACATTGAACACAAAAGAATAACGATAATAAAATAAATCCGAAGCGAACATTGAATATATAGAGCGAGTAGTTATCTCGTAAGAAAAAATGTTACTATCCCGAATTATAACCATATTAAATCAAGTAATCCACAAAAAACATAAAAATTGATAAAAAAAGAAAAAGAGATGGGGGAACATGCAGCAGATGATGGGAGGGGTGGATTTACAGGTTGTACACCACAGACCAAATGAAACGTTCCGTCGTGCCCAGTGGTCATGATTGCAGAGGCGTTGCCCGCGGAGAAAGGGCAGGTGCGCTCACTGAAAAAGTCACCCTACATCGCGAGACGGATTTCTCTGCCGGATCGCAATTAACCGATTTTGCTGAAGAAATCAGTAATACGGGATTCTAGAACACCTGAGGTCTCGACATCGACTGACACAAACTGATCGCGCGACTGGTCAAACTCCCGCATTTCTGTCTTCATCTCCTCTGCGTTACGTACTGCAATCCCCATGACTACAGCCGATGTAGTATGATTCGATCAGGAAAATGTGTCATAGTAATGCGTGTCCCAGATTAGGGATTCGACTCCCACGTATGGAAAGAAATTTATCCAGTCAAGATGCTTGCCATTGACACGCGGAAATTCTAGTTGCCCCATCGGCGACTGGAAGTCAGCCGCATCAGCCCTTCTTATTTCTTTACTGCCCAGAAGGGGCTAAACACAGAGAGGACAAACAAGGACAGACAAACGGATTAAGTCGATTACATCGACCCCAGTGCGTGACTGGTACTTATTTAATCGACCCCGAAAGGATGAAAGTCGACCTCGGCGAAATTTGAACTCAGAAGATAACGGCTGACAAAATACCGCTAAGTATTTCGCCTGGCATGCTAACGTTTCTGCCAGCTCGCCGCCTTGGATTGTATAAGTTCATACCATCCTGTTTCTGTTTTACTTTAATGCTTGTTGCTTTGTTAGCCCTCATTGGCAACTGGTACATAAAACTCATAAATAAAGCGTGCAAAATTCAACCACCATATTAATAGCATCTTTTTTCCCAGTATACGGCCTCATCCACCACATTCTATTTCAAATACTTTAAATACTTAATTTAAATATTTTGAATATTAACTCATTAGTGCTGGTTTTATATTAATACCAGAAGATTACAAATGCACACTACACAATTCAGTGCACATTACTAGCACCCAGTTTTGCAGTGGGATTATGCTTGTATCCCCACACCAAATTATTTATGTAACTGAGTTAAACATCGTCAAACCTTGATGAAGTATTATACCTTTGAAATAATTAATCGATGATTTCACGCGCTATTCCTTTGAATATTTTTTCTTTGATCTCCATGGATTATAAAAATACTCAATAATATTGAAAACATGGCAGCTTTCGCATTCAACATTAAGCTGTTTCTTCAAGCCGCTCCTAGTAATCTGGAGATTATAAAAAAAAAAACTTTAAAAAAACCCCAGCTAAATATTAAGAAAAGAAAAATTAATTTCCTTTTTATTTCCTTTCTGAGAGAAAGAGAAGTGAAATAAATCAATCCTTTTAGAAGTGATGATGACAGGGAGACATTTAAGGAATGGAAAAAAAGAGTAATTTAAAAAAAAAACATTTCCATTCTGATACACTTCATCATCTACTTAAGAAATAGATTTATAGGTAAAATTAACATTATTGCATGGAACGATTCAGTTGTAAAACTATAGAATAGGACATCCATATTTGGATTTCTATAATTCATCTTATTGTGCAATAATCTTCATTTCGGGATTAATTTTGAGTTTTCGAGAAGAAATAGCTTGAGCAATTCTATTATACCTAGATGTTTTTTTTTCATGGTTTTGGTGTGAACAAGGAACTATAGACCCTCCGACACCGGTGAGATCGATGACTTTGTAGTGTGTATTACATAGATCTAGGTGGATGGTAATGCATAAGTAGTGGCAAGCAAACTGGTGTGTATATGAGCGGTAGCTAGATTTGCTAGAAATAACAGCCATTTCTTCCTACAATTATAACCTAATGTCTTCAAAAATAAAGAAAAAGGAAATATTAGAACTTATATTTCTAGCTAGTACATGTTTAGAAAGTTGTGTTCGTCCCGCCAGGAATACCTTTAACATGAGGCCCGCTCAATTTCAGTTGATGTGGAAGTACATTATAAAAACGGAAGTAATTCCAGAGACATTTACTGGAGATAAAAAAAGAGATTAACATGATTATTGAACGAACTGATTTCCTTCACGATACGGTTGACGATGAGATACGACTTGGGGATTGAGTCGCCTCGTGTGTCTAAGCTTTAGTGACAACACAAAACATAGCTTGGAGATGAATATGTCACTGAAATCTAGTTTTATTTCTTATATGGTTACCACTTATCAGCAAAAAGATATGTTTTTTCAAATAGTTAATTAAAAACTGAAACAATCAGTAATTAACTCGACCAACTAAGCGTCATATTCTTCGACAAGAAACTGTAAAATATTACGCAAGATCAGTTTAATGAAAAGCGACCACTTTCTGAGTGACTTACTTTTACATTTCATATTAAAAAATTAAAGATGTATTCATGTGGATCGCGTGCTAAATTCTCAAGAAAAAGTACTGAATAACCAGAGGAAGTAAGGCGAATTAAATATTTAATACCTATTTTATTTTTCTCACTGATCATGCTACCGTAAATCAAGAATATGGTAAATACCATCAGAGAGATAAGGACTGGAAGAGAGAAAGCATGAGAGAGAGAGAGAGAGAGAGAGAGAGAGAAAGAATGAGAGACAGAGAATACTATTGTTATTAACTTTGAATGTAAAAAGTTTTTTAATGTAAAATTATGTAGTATTATGTATTTACATGCTGAGAGTATTTAAGAATTAAGCCTGATATTATTATTTCTAAGTGATTGCCCGGTTTAGGTACAAATCAGAAAATGGAACACAACACACACACACAAATGATCAATAACATGGACTTAGAAAAGTCAGTCAGTAGAAGTACACAGAGAATGAAGTTTCGATGAAAGTTCAATTGTTGCTCCCTTTGAGTAAAACCACGACGAACGTTCAATTCTTACTGGAACTGAGCTTTGCCTATTTGAATTGACTGCAATTAATTTCATTGAAACTTAATATCTCTCTGTTAACCACGAGTAACAAGAAACGCGAGTGTCATTACAAGGGATATCGAAAACGTTATATACGATTTATAGATGCTCGTTTGATGGAGTCCATTTGCTCTGTAGAGGCTTTTCAACTTTCTGTAAGGTAACAGTACTATTGTACTCGAAATATTGTTACTGAGGGACATACTGGGAACATAAACATTTTCTTTATAATCATGTGAAAACGCAATACGTTCGTGGCATTTAATTGTATTGTAAATATTTTACCAGTTATTTAAATGACACTGACGCATTTTACGTCCTTATAAAGAGTGATATACTCCATTAGTAATGAAACCGAGTATTCTATGTACAAGGTACATGCAAGTTGGTTGTGTTCTAGAATGTCCATAATACACTTGCAAATTAACTGCCATATTCATTCACTGAGAATTTTGTAATGTCACTGTAATGAATTTTTATATTGTCTTATAAAAACAAAAGTTCTACTGAGTTTGTCCAGTTATACAGCTATATGTGCCAGTACATAAAATGAATACTTACAATTGCTGTCAATAAGAGTTTGATATAATACCACCAGTATTTTTAATTCTGGATAGAAGGAAGATAGTCCAAAATGGCAACACAACACAACACAATTCTGCTACTGGTGATTCAAACTGGTAGCCCTTCGCAGCACAAATGGTATTCCGTTCTACCCCGGCTCTACTCCTATCCTTTATGGTAGAAATCTACTTGAAAGGGCACAAACACAGTCATAGACAATTCCAAAAATTTTCGGTGTGACACGTCTCCCGAAAACACACAATTCTCGCTAAAATGTGAGTCTTTTAGTACGACCACTGACAAACAAATGTCTGGAACACAGTAGAGACCCTTGTTCGAAAAAAATAATAACCATACGGACAACGGGCCTCACTATGACCCCAAAAACAAATGCTTTACTTGTGGTCGTGCTTCAAATGTTCAATTTTTCAAGTAGGATGTGACTTCCGCCGTGACGAAAAACAATACGACAACTCGTTAGCAGTAAGCAAGCAACTTACCACATAGCCACTCCTGTGCAGAGATAAATAAAAAAAAGTCAACCCTTCTCATCTTGGGGTCATGACATCTTTAGATGACATTTTGTGAGTTATTTAATATCAGACACAATGATTTGTTCAACGATATCTACAGTAAATATTCATATTTTCATGTATTACAAATAATATTATTCGAAACCCTGCGCTAAGTTTTGAAATGAACGTCGTTGCAGTGACCAGAATTATTTTAATGAAGACGTGGTTGTCACTGGACAATGTATTTCTTTAAGTTAATTTCCCATTTAATGTCGGTGAATGATTAGGATGACACTAATTTGAAACTAGAACAACAAACACAGAAATTGTTTTGTCACTTCAATGTGCAGGTGCATCATCTGACAACCAATAGGCCGATGCTTACATTGGAATAAATCCACATCGGGGAAGTGTCATCCAGTATCGCTAATAAAAACCGAGAAAATTAATTTAACTTCATTATCCGTTAACTGCATGGAGTAAATTCTGAGAGAAACCAAATTATTTGGTATTTTTCACTTGTACGTTATTTCTGTAGCACAGCAAATTTGAAAATAGTCATATGACGTGGAAAATGGCAAAGAAAAAGAAAGAAAGAATCAATGTAACTGTAGCGCGAGATTAACACAAAACTGACGATCTTGTTTTGATAGGGTTGGAGAGAGATTACAGAAATTATGTGTTTGGAAAATCACTGGGAATCAAAAATATTAAAGGAGCATACAATGAAATAACAAAAACAAAACAAAAATACTCAAACGAAACTTAAAATATAATTTAATTCAAATAATAAAGAGAGAAATCAATTATGAAAAAAAAAAGATTTTTTCCAGCATGGTAGCTAATTACACAATAACATTGTTTTAAATTACTATTTCCTTTCAAAGAAATTTCCCACTAGAACATGGGAATAATATCCAAATAAGAAACAAAACAACATATTACGCTGAGAAGCAGCAAAGCTACTTTTATTAAAAATAGTTTTCCAAAAATGTAGAACAAAATAAATGAAATAAAATATTAAAAAATCACATTTTTTTTTCGAAATTCCCTTTAGGAGACTTCTAGTTGCAAATTTCTACAAACATAAATGTGTGCATATGAGAATATATGCATGTGTGAATATGAATGTATATATACGTGTATAAACACATACATAATGTGATTAAATGAAATAATTTGTTAATAATCCAATATGGCAGACATAGAATTTAAAGTAAACCAGAATAAACATAAATTTATTGCAGTAAACATATGCGTGATTAGATTGTATACAATGCTATCAATATCAAAATTGGAATTAAAATTTGATGGTAGAGTCATGTATGGTCTCTTCGAGAGAACGGTTGTTCGAACATGTGATTGATTACTAAATAATCTGTGAGGATGATGTTTCGATGCAGCCGCCATATTATATTGTAGACACAACACTCAATTTAACACTGGACTTTTTTAATATTGACAGACTATTTTAATGTAAGGATTATTTCGTAATGTGGACAGAGGTTTTCATTGCAGACTGGACATTTTAGTGTACATAGAAAGATTTAAATTAGCGCATTGTATTGTAAACAGTAAAAGTAGTTGCTGACAAAAAAGTTTAATGATAAAAGGTTCACACTATGTGTCGGCTTACCCCAAAGGAGATTAGCGGTTATAGACATTTCAATGAAGTTAGGTTGATATTTTATGCGTATATGGCACGTTTATGTGCACATCAAATATTTCATGGATCTAAGCTATCCCGATGTCTGAATGATTTATTTCAAGGAACCTGTGAAATCGTTTTCCTAAAATGCCATGCTTACAATGTATGTTCTTCCAATCCGTAGAAAACTTTACATTGTAAGCAGAGCACTACAGTAATACATAATATGTAGGAGACGCGCACTGATCGATGTCAAGAAGTGTTTTCTGGTCATCATAATGAGCTGGCTGTTTCTAATAAGTACCAAGTATATTTATGAAAAAGAGAAACATGCGGACCATCGGTAATCAATGTGAGTCAAAGAAAGGACCATCATCTGTTTTGTGTTTCGAGATGCTAGGTATGCCAGAAAAGGTCCTTAATATCTTCAACAGATTAGAGATGTTTTGGATAGTGTAATATTATGTCACCTGTATGAAGAAACGATTATGAAAAGAAAGTAGTGACACGAATGGAAATAATTCGGTTATAGCTGTTCTGTTCAATCTTTATATTCAGGCTTGCTTAATGGCTACACATTAAGAACATTGAAAGTAATAAAGCCATATGGGACGATGTAGTCCCAGACACACATTATGAGAAATAATATATGATTGTAATGTTTGAATTTTTTCAGCTCGCAAACCAACGCTAACCCGGGATTAAATACGGACAAATGTATGAACTAGAATCCTTGAAATGCATGGCTATTTTCTTTGTTATGTGAATGTGATAGCATGGGCGTTAACTAGTGATAATCTATAAGTTTCGCTTTGTTGATATGATTTATTAATATGTTATATTTAGCGAAGAAGGTTGCAAGATTTGTATTTGGCGAAAATTATGTACAGGGCTGTAATATATATATATAAAAACACACTAGATGATTTTTTTCAAAAGTTTATTCCCATTTAGATATATAAGATGTCGTAAGGACACCCACATGGTGATGATCTTTATAAATGGTAGTAAAAGAGAGGCTATTGCTATATTTCATTATAACTATACACACAGTGTTTGTTTTCTGTGTCATACAATCTGTGCAAAGGGACTGAACGCAAAAGCACAGAAATCTGAATTGTGCTATTATTTGTAATTCTTGTAGAAGTGAAGAACTAAAAATATGCATTGAAACAGGAAAATAGAGAAAAAGAAATGAAATTAATGAATGCCTATATTTTTTCAACTGTTATTCTTCAACAATTACATGGATCGTCATTTATCCGCCTCTCTCTTTCCTCTTCACACTATTCAATGGTCGTTGTAACTTAGTGTTCAAATGCTCAGATTGAGATTGGCAAAATGTACTTGCTGAGTGTTATAGATGCATAATATTATAACAGTGTAAATAATGCTAAGGCATTTCGAGCAGTTTCTGCGAGGAGTGTTCTATTGTTAAATGAAGTGAACTATCTGGTATTTGAATTAGCCTGTGAGTACAGAGAAACGGGTACTCTCTAAGAAATTGTTAAATGGAAATAACGAGAGCCAATGTGACGTGATTGAACATTTAAGATATTAGTACAATCCCACGAAAGGCTTCTAAACAGCTTTCATTAACACAGTTAGATTGTTAAAATGTGTGTCTATTCAATCTTTCGGGAATAGGGGGCGCATGGAGCGCAAGTCCCCCCAACCTCCTTTTTTATGTGAAAGCGCTTTGAATAGCCTCCTGAAAATATTCATAAATAAAACGAACCACCGTCGTACCGTAACATTTTTGGATTGATTTGACACATTGATTTTCCATTATTGCATTTAGCTGACTTGGATAACAATGTTTAGTTGCAACCCGAGGTAAACTTTGTCTCCGCACTCACGATAAGCAATTTTAGTTGAATACCTCGCAAAGGAACGAATTAAGGACTGTGTGATTATGCACTGAATTGCCTAAACATCCGACCTTGTTGCGTAACATAGTTCTGGCCTAAATTATAATTAAAATAGATATCACTACATATTTAATGTAGTGAGTATTAGAAACAAATAAGTAGTAGCATGAAAATAGAATTAATTAAGGATTGCATATTTAATTCTGGTTCCATTTAAGAGCCTAGGCATTTATATAAATCTATCAATCTGATAACATACATGCATTAATTATGTAAAGTTAAATATCCATGATTTGAATATTTCAAAGTTCATATTGATTTCCATGGGTATGGCATATCGTTGTATTGAATATATTAAATACTTCTCGAGCAGTTTTACACTAAATATTCCGAAACAAAAACACATGATAGGCAATATTAAAGACAACGGAAATTTGGAAGATAACCTATCCCCCCCCCCAATCATAGCATATATGATTAAACAGCTCTAAAATAAACTGTTTTCTGTTCGTGTGTATTTAACAAGTTTTCAGTAATCGCGTATGCGACACTACATTACAAAATATTTTCATTTTCAAAACCTTAGCGTATGATGTGATGAATGTTTTGCCGCTGTTTTTCGCACTCCGAACCAACACATGTTCTATTTACAGGACTCGCTTACATAAGTCATCTTTAGGTGTGGTGGGAGGCAGGGTGGCTACCGCCTTTACAGCAGCTCCGAAATTGCTGGAAGGAAAAGAAGAAGTAATCCTCAAATTCGAGGCTTGGCTCGAATCTTTGCTGTAGGGTAGAGGTTGAAAAATCAACTGAGGCCTGATGGATGAGTGTTACACTAGGCATTAGATTATGTCTATCACCCTCTTCGGTAATAGCGAAAATTCGAAATTAAAGTATTATAAATAGGAGACTGGCTGAAATAATGCTGTAATATAATATAATATAATCGCAATATGCTACATCGAGTATTTGTAGTTGATATTGTTGAAACTATACGTTTTACAAATGATATGAAAGGAAAAATCAAGGTGGGTGTATCTTGTTGTGCTCAAGTGACGTAAGTTAATTCAAACCATGCCTAGTTAATATTACAGGATATTGGAATCAGCACAATTTATCGGTTTTTGGATTAAATATATAACATTCAGAAAGTGTCGTTTCATTTTTTGTGTGACATTTTTTCATTTGAAATACCAGTCAATAAAAATTCCATTTGAGATGAAAGCTTATACGCAAAATATTCAATATTAAAAGCATGTTTGGAACTTTAATAATTGCTTTCTATTAGTAAACGTTATATAGTTCAAACTAATTACCAGGTAGCTTTATCAAATTATATATAACCATATGCATGCATATATATATATATATATATATATATATATATACAAACACACAGGCACTAATATATATGTACGTATGCAAATATACATATAGAGATATATGTGTATTTGTGTATGTGTGTATATTGTAATTCATAGTAAATACTTTTCACGCAATCACACTTTTAATAATTAAAAAAAAATAAAAGTGTCATACTTATAAGTAGGAATCAGGCTGAAATATTGGTGTAAAACGTCTACGTAAGGTGACCACCAAGTATATGGCATTTCAAACGCCCACGAGAGCGTTTTCGTTATTCGATATACAAATCTTTTTTCAATCTCTTATTGCCTCGGTTGATACCGTACCAAGGTTTAACTCCAATCGTCTCTCACGCAGGCCATCCAAACAGACAAAATTCTAAGTTTAAGAATGAACCAATCTCAAATTTTATGTAATATAATAAGCATAACTGTTGTACGTTTTACTAGCCTATATGAAATATAATAATATATTAATAGCTAGATAAGTAAATACGGGAATGTAGAACTTGTATGTTTATTTTATTCGTTCTTAATCTTCAGACATCATCAGAAGTTCAAACACGAAATTGAATTCTTTTTGACTATTGTAATTGTAGTACTTCATTGGATTCTACTCTACATGACCTATCATTTACTTTGTAGTCTCGTCAGGTTCTATTTTAAGACTATCATGTACTTTATGGTAGAACATTTGAAAGTTTGAAGGAGGGGGCCTTATTGATTACAATGGTTTCAGTGTTCATTGGCTCCTGAAAAAGTCAAACTCGACCCCGGCGTGTTTTGTACTCAGTTACTCAGTTACTGTCCGGCGTGCTAACGCTCCCAACATCCTCGTTACCTGCCTCAGATGATTGGTATATAAGTAAGGAGAATTATTTAAAACTGTCGAGACTTTGTACTATTATAGTGGCACCTTGTTGGGAAGGGGGTGGGTCAGTCATTTTTATAATATAAATGTAGTTTCTCAATCTATGCATGTTAAAAATGTTATAATGTTGGTATGCGTTATATATTCCATAGATCACAATTATTGCACTACATACCTGATCCAATGTATTCAGTGATTTTTTTGCAATATTTCGCATATGTGGTTTCCCAAATGATGAGGTTTCATCTAATTTTCGATATTTCAATCCAGATGTTATCAGTTTGTGTTGTTACATTATTTTGCTTTATAATAAGATCTCTTTGCAATTATAACCATAACGCATCCATCAGCGAAGTACTTGGATCATTCATCATGTTAAGCAATTGAAAATTACGATAACCAGCTTCATAAAAGAGTAATCGTCTCTACTTCCCACAGATATCTAGAAATATTACCATTTCTTACTACAACAAAGGAGCCTCTATGCTGTCGTTCAGTCTAGTAGAAGTATCAGCTTTGTTTGGCTTTAATGCATACGGTTTTGTCTTCAGTAGAGCTGGAGAACATGTGGATAAATTCACATGTATATTGAGCACTAGGAAAACACTATCAGTTTAAAATGTGAAAGCCTTTCGTCATAGTTTTGCATAAATAAAACCGTCATATGGCCAAACAACAGGACAACTACATTAAAAAACCAACAGAGTAAACGAAAGTCAACAGGAAGCTAGTAATTGGGAGTTAAACCTACAAGAAATATCAGGCAAATCTTCATTTAAATTAAACGGTTCTGAGTAAATATAAGAAATATTATGTAATGTATTATGTAAATATATTACGTGTATTATATGCCACTCAGTTGCACAGATCTTAAATCTGTTTGATAACAGATCTATCGTATAAATATTATGTCGTTAATAAAGAGAAACGTATAATATTCAATTAGTATGCCTCTCGTTAGTAGAGATTTAAAGTAATTAATGCTAAAACAGCTCTATGCATGATGATCAATCAGAATTATGTTCCCCCACAAATATAATCGCTTCGTGTAACAGAGTATTCGAAGGTAATGAAGATTCATTACAAATGAAAATTCGTCTTCAGTTGCCACTCAAACGTGACCTTTACAGCATCGGGCAAAAAGTATTGCGTATTTACAGCTGCACCTTGCGTTCAAAGTTCAAATTGCGGTGAGATCAAGTTTGTCTTTCCAAATCATAAGACGATAGGTTAAGATACATTTCAAGAGTGAGGAAATGTAGAAAAGCTTACAACTTAAAACAAGCGAATACTTTAACGTTGCTGGGGAGGATTTGATGGATAACCATTTACTATGTTCAGCAGGTTGATTGAATTGGCATTGATGCATCACGGTCTGATGTGCATATTGTGCACGGGAGCCTACATAAAACCTAGTTATGTTAACGATATAGCATTATTGTAATTTGGTTGAATGTAGGAGTGACACATTCTAGCCTTGGAGGTTACACTCTTGATAACACAACGATGCCGAATTTTATTCATTTTCAAGTGAATTCAGTACTAGTTACATTTAAAGTCTGCCTTGAACAGTCAGGTATTAGTTTACCTGGAAAGAAACATAGCGGTTGTTAATATTAAGAGTTGAATTTAACGTAACCGAAATTTTACAGGTCTCGCATCATTCCTTCATAGTCAGCCTATTAACCATATTAGCCCACCATCGTATTCCAGTACTAAACCCGCTACGTTTTTGGAAGCATAGTGTACTTCAAATATCATCCATATTCAATGTTGGTCCCATTGAAGACGGTTGGCAATGTGTTCATGACCATTAACAAGTTCAGCGGATCAGAGTCGCCTTATTTTTTTGTTAGTTATTTATACGTCACTAATCATACTCTGCTCCATACTCTTCTTTGTAGATGTGTGAGAGTTCCGATTGTCTTTTCTTTTCTCTCCTCACAGTTGTGGATGAAACACATACTTTCAAATATTTTTACACATTTTCTACGAATACGAACAAGTCAAAACCAGTAAAAGACGGAGGAAGAGCGGTCGATTCTTTCGAGGAGAATAGCATGACGCGTTGATGCATTTTTAAAAAAGAAACTGTTTCAAATCTCTGACAATATTATCGAGTGCCTTCTAAAATATATCATGTTTATATTTTGCTGAACGTCAGAAATAAAAGGTAAAGTTATTATCACACCTCCATGTCACGGTTTCTGCCTAAGCATGACACTGATGTTCATTGGTTATATAAAAGAAGCTTCCAAACTTTACATGTCAGCACTGAGATTGTCGAAACCGAAACAACAGGCCGTGCTGTCAGAACACGCTAAAACTAATTACTTACATCTACGAGAGGCTGTTCCTGACATTTGTGTGTGCGATTTTATAAAATGCGCGTCCAGTAATTTCTTCAACTGAATTCACTATTCATTGAATTATCATATAATTCGGTATTCTATAAAACGTGTGCCTTTCAGCTAAACTCGGGTCATGTCGACGTGACCCGTCCTCTTAATAATAATAATAATAATAATAATAATAATAATAATAATAATAATAATAATAATAATAATAATAATAATAATAATAATAATAATAATAATAATGATGATAATAATAATAATAATAATAATAATAAAAATAAAACTACTGAATAATAATAATAATAATAATAATAATGAGAATAATAATAATAATGAGAATAATTGATATGTACAATTTATCATCTCTGAGCGCAATCACGTCACGTCATTTTCCAGAAACTGACAGTTTGTATCATGTCACGCGCCTATAAATTACGAGAGTATTCACATTGATGTTATCTCTCAATAGATAATTTTTGTTATACCTAGAACGGTAGAA